>NC_054704.1:2296959-2468190 GCF_016097555.1 Gigantopelta aegis
GACCAGACCTGCAGGCAGATGGCTTGGTAACATTCAGGATAGAGACTGTATAAGGGAATGCAGTAGGTTCATATTAACTGGACCAGACCTGCAGGCAGATGGCTTGGTAACATTCAGGATAGAGACTGTATAAGGTAATGCAGTAGGTTCATATTAACTGGACCAGACCTGCAGGCAGATGGCTTAGTAACATTCAGGATAGAGACTGTATAAGGGAATGCAGTAGGTTCATATTAACTGGACCAGACCTGCAGGCAGATGGCTTGGTAACATTCAGGATAGAGACTGTATAAGGGAATGCAGTAGGTTCATATTAACTGGACCAGACCTGCAGGCAGATGGCTTAGTAACATTCAGGATAGAGACTGTATAAGGGAATGCAGTAGGTTCATATTAACTGGACCAGACCTGCAGGCAGATGGCTTAGTAACATTCAGGATAGAGACTGTACTAGGTATAATGGTAGGTTCATATTAACTGGACCAGACCTGCAGGCAGATGGCTTAGTAACATTCTGGACCAGATGTAATGCAGTAGGTTCTTAACTGGACCAGACCTGCAGGCAGATGGCAGTAACATTCAGGATAGAGGACTTGCAGCAACATTTAACTGGACCTGCAGCAGATGGCTTGGTAACATTCAGGAGAGAAGGGAATGCAGTAGGTTCATATTAACTGGACCAGACCTGCAGGCAGATGGCTTGGTAACATTCAGGATAGAGACTGTATAAGGTAATGCAGTAGGTTCATATTAACTGGACCAGACCTGCAGGCAGATGGCTTGGTAACATTCAGGATAGAGACTGTATAAGGTAATGCAGTAGGTTCATATTAACTGGACCAGACCTGCAGGCAGATGGCTTGGTAACATTCAGGATAGAGACTGTATAAGGGAATGCAGTAGGTTCATATTAACTGGACCAGACCTGCAGGCAGATGGCTTGGTAACATTCAGGATAGAGACTGTATAAGGGAATGCAGTAGGTTCATATTAACTGGACCAGACCTGCAGGCAGATGGCTTGGTAACATTCAGGATAGAGACTGTATAAGGGAATGCAGTAGGTTCATATTAACTGGACCAGACCTGCAGGCAGATGGCTTAGTAACATTCAGGATAGAGACTGTATAAGGGAATGCAGTAGGTTCATATTAACTGGACCAGACCTGCAGGCAGAGGTAACATTCAGGATAGAGACTGTATAAGGGAATGCAGTAGGTTCATATTAACTGGACCAGACCTGCAGGGCAGGCTTAGTAACATTCAGGATAGAGACTGTATAAGGTAATGCAGTAGGTTCATATTAACTGGACCAGACCTGCAGGCAGATGGCTTGGTAACATTCAGGATAGAGACTGTATAAGGTAATGCAGTAGGTTCATATTAACTGGACCAGACCTGCAGGCAGATGGCTTAGTAACATTCAGGATAGAGACTGTATAAGGGAATGCAGTAGGTTCATATTAACTGGACCAGACCTGCAGGCAGATGGCTTAGTAACATTCAGGATAGAGACTGTATAAGGGAATGCAGTAGGTTCATATTAACTGGACCAGACCTGCAGGCAGATGGCTTAGTAACATTCTGGAGAGAGACTGTATAAGGGAATGCAGTAGGTTCATATTAACTAACCTGGGCAATGGCAGTAGGACTCATATAAGGGAATGCAGTAGGTTCATATTGGACCAGACCTGCAGGCAGATGGCTTGATTAGTAACATTCTGGAGAGAGACTGTATAAGGGAATGCAGTAGGTTCATATTAACTGGACCAGACCTGCAGGCAGATGGCTTAGTAACATTCAGGATAGAGACTGTATAAGGGAATGCAGTAGGTTCATATTAACTGGACCAGACCTGCAGGCAGATGGCTTAGTAACATTCAGGGAGAGAGACTGTATATGTTTTAATGCAGTAGGTTCATATTTAACGGTTATATGACGTCAGGCAGATGGCTTAAGGTAACATTCTAAGAGGAAACCCGCTGTCGCCACTACATGGACTACTCTTCCGATTAGCAGCTAGGGATCTTTTATTTGCGCTTCCCACAGGCAGGATAGCACAAACCATGGCCTTTGTTGAACCAGTTATGGATCACTGGTCGGTGCAAGTCGGTTTACACCTACCCATTGAGCCTTGCGGAGCACTCACTCAGGCAGTTTGGAGTCGGTATCTGGATTAAAAATCCCTGCCTATACTGGGAATGCACCCAGTACCTACCAGCCTGGACCAGACCTGATGGCCTGCCACATTCAGGAGAGCAGATGGCAGTAACATTCAGGATAGAGACTGTATAAGGGAATGCAGTAGGTTCATATTAACTGGACCAGACCTGCAGGCAGATGGCTTAGTAACATTCAGGATAGAGACTGTATAAGGGAATGCAGTAGGTTCATATTAACTGGACCAGACCTG
This sequence comes from Gigantopelta aegis, assembly GCF_016097555.1. Taxonomy (NCBI): domain Eukaryota; kingdom Metazoa; phylum Mollusca; class Gastropoda; order Neomphalida; family Peltospiridae; genus Gigantopelta; species Gigantopelta aegis. Next base: position 2,299,372 of record NC_054704.1, read on the forward strand.
CAGGCAGATGGCTTAGTAACATTCAGGATAGAGACTGTATAAGGGAATGCAGTAGGTTCATATTAACTGGACCAGACCTGAGGCAGATGGCAGTAACCTGACAGGAATGCAGTAGACTGGGACCTGCAGGCAGAGTAACATTCAGGATAGAGACTGTATAAGGTAATGCAGTAGGTTCATATTAACTGGACCAGACCTGCAGGCAGATGGCTTGGTAACATTCAGGATAGAGACTGTATAAGGGAATGCAGTAGGTTCATATTAACTGGACCAGACCTGCAGGCAGATGGCTTAGTAACATTCAGGACTGTATAGAGCACTGTAACATTCAGGATAGAGGTATAAGGGAATGCAGTAGGTTCATATTAACTGGACCAGACCTGCAGGCAGATGGCTTAGTAACATTCAGGAGAGAGACTGTATAAGGGAATGCAGTAGGTTCATATTAACTGGACCAGAAGGCAGATGGTAACCAGACCTGCAGGCAGATGGCTTGGTAACATTCAGGATAGAGACTGTATAAGGGAATGCAGTAGGTTCATATTAACTGGACCAGACCTGCAGGCAGATGGCTTAGTAACATTCAGGATAGAGACTGTATAAGGGAATGCAGTAGGTTCATATTAACTGGACCAGACCTGCAGGCAGATGGCTTGGTAACATTCAGGATAGAGACTGTATAAGGGAATGCAGTAGGTTCATATTAACTGGACCAGACCTGCAAGGCAGATGGCTTGGTAACATTCAGGATAGAGACTGTATAAGGAATGCAGTAGGTTCATATTAACTGGACCAGACCTGCAGGCAGATGGCTTAGTAACATTCAGGATAGAGACTGTATAAGGGAATGCAGTAGGTTCATATTAACTGGACCAGACCTGCAGGCAGATGGCTTGGTAACATTCAGGATAGAGACTGTATAAGGGAATGCAGTAGGTTCATATTAACTGGACCAGACCTGCAGGCAGATGGCTTAGTAACATTCAGGATAGAGACTGTATAAGGGAATGCAGTAGGTTCATATTAACTGGACCAGACCTGCAGGCAGATGGCTTGGTAACATTCAGGATAGAGACTGTATAAGGTAATGCAGTAGGTTCATATTAACTGGACCAGACCTGCAGGCAGATGGCTTAGTAACATTCAGGATAGAGACTGTATAAGGGAATGCAGTAGGTTCATATTAACTGGACCAGACCTGCAGGCAGATGGCTTGGTAACATTCAGGATAGAGACTGTATAAGGTAATGCAGTAGGTTCATATTAACTGGACCAGACCTGCAGGCAGATGGCTTGGTAACATTCAGGATAGAGACTGTATAAGGGAATGCAGTAGGTTCATATTAACTGGACCAGACCTGCAGGCAGATGGCTTAGTAACATTCAGGATAGAGACTGTATAAGGTAATGCAGTAGGTTCATATTAACTGGACCAGACCTGCAGGCAGATGGCTTGGTAACATTCAGGATAGAGACTGTATAAGGGAATGCAGTAGGTTCATATTAACTGGACCAGACCTGCAGGCAGATGGCTTAGTAACATTCAGGATAGAGACTGTATATAAGGGAATGCAGTAGGTTCATATTAACTGGACCAGACCTGCAGGCAGATGGCTTAGTAACATTCAGGATAGAGACTGTATAAGGTAATGCAGTAGGTTCATATTAACTGGACCAGACCTGCAGGCAGATGGCTTAGTAACATTCAGGATAGAGACTGTATAAGGGAATGCAGTAGGTTCATATTAACTGGACCAGACCTGCAGGCAGATGGCTTAGTAACATTCTGGATAGAGACTGTATAAGGGAATGCAGTAGGTTCATATTAACTGGACCAGACCTGCGTGCAGATGGCTTAGTAACATTCTGGAGAGAGACTGTATAAGGGAATGCAGTAGGTTCATATTAACTGGACCAGACCTGCAGGCAGATGGCTTAATTAGTAACATTCAGGAGAGAGACTGTATAAGGGAATGCAGTAGGTTCATATTAACTGGACCAGACCTGCAGGCAGATGGCTTAGTAACATTCTGGAGAGAGACTGTATAAGGGAATGCAGTAGGTTCATATTAACTGGACCAGACCTGCAGGCAGATGGCTTAGTAACATTCAGGAGAGAGACTGTATAAGGGAATGCAGTAGGTTCATATTAACTGGACCAGACCTGCAGGCAGATGGCTTAGTAACATTCAGGATAGAGACTGTATAAGGAATGCAGTAGGTTCATATTAACGATGCACTCAACACATTTTATTTACGGTTATATGGCGTCAGACATATGGTTAAGGACCACACAGATTCTAAGAGGAAACCCGCTGTCGCCACTACATGGACTACTCTTCCGATTAGCAGCAAGGGATCTTTTATTTGCGCTTCCCANCAGGCAGGATAGCACAAACCATGGCCTTTGTTGAACCAGTTATGGATCACTGGTCGATGCAAGTGGTTTACACCTACCCATTGAGCCTTGCGGAGCACTCACTCAGGGTTTGGAGTCGGTATCTGGATTAAAAATCCCATGCCTCGACTGGGATCCGAACCCAGTACCTACCACCTGTAGACCTGTATAAGGGAATGCAGTAGGAGATTGCAGGAGAGAGACTGTATAAGGGAATGCAGTAGGTTCATATTAACTGGACCAGACCTGCAGGCAGATGGCTTGGTAACATTCAGGATAGAGACTGTATAAGGGAATGCAGTAGGTTCATATTAACTGGACCAGACCTGCAGGCAGATGGCTTAGTAACATTCAGGATAGAGACTGTATAAGGGAATGCAGTAGGTTCATATTAACTGGACCAGACCTGCAGGCAGATGGCTTGGTAACATTCAGGATAGAGACTGTATAAGGTAATGCAGTAGGTTCATATTAACTGGACCAGACCTGCAGGCAGATGGCTTGGTAACATTCAGGATAGAGACTGTATAAGGTAATGCAGTAGGTTCATATTAACTGGACCAGACCTGCAGGCAGATGGCTTGGTAACATTCAGGATAGAGACTGTATAAGGTAATGCAGTAGGTTCATATTAACTGGACCAGACCTGCAGGCAGATGGCTTGGTAACATTCAGGATAGAGACTGTATAAGGTAATGCAGTAGGTTCATATTAACTGGACCAGACCTGCAGGCAGATGGCTTGGTAACATTCAGGATAGAGACTGTATAAGGGAATGCAGTAGGTTCATATTAACTGGACCAGACCTGCAGGCAGATGGCTTAGTAACATTCAGGATAGAGACTGTATAAGGGAATGCAGTAGGTTCATATTAACTGGACCAGACCTGCAGGCAGATGGCTTGGTAACATTCAGGATAGAGACTGTATAAGGGAATGCAGTAGGTTCATATTAACTGGACCAGACCTGCAGGCAGATGGCTTGGTAACATTCAGGATAGAGACTGTATAAGGGAATGCAGTAGGTTCATATTAACTGGACCAGACCTGCAGGCAGATGGCTTAGTAACATTCAGGATAGAGACTGTATAAGGTAATGCAGTAGGTTCATATTAACTGGACCAGACCTGCAGGCAGATGGCTTAGTAACATTCAGGATAGAGACTGTATAAGGGAATGCAGTAGGTTCATATTAACTGGACCAGACCTGCAGGCAGATGGCTTAGTAACATTCTGGAGAGAGACTGTATAAGGGAATGCAGTAGGTTCATATTAACTGGACCAGACCTGCAGGCAGATGGCTTAGTAACATTCTGGAGAGAGACTGTATATAAGGGAATGCAGTAGGTTCATATTAACTGGACCAGACCTGCAGGCAGATGGCTTGATTAGTAACATTCTGGAGAGAGACTGTATAAGGGAATGCAGTAGGTTCAGATTAACTGGACCAGACCTGCAGGCAGATGGCTGAGTAACATTCAGGATAGAGACTGTATAAGGGAATGCAGTAGGTTCATATTAACTGGACCAGACCTGCAGGCAGATGGCTTAGTAACATTCAGGAGGAGAGAGAAAGAAAGAAAGCAATGTTTTATTTAACGATGCACTCAACACATTTTATTTACGGTTATATGGCGTCAGACATATGGTTAAGGACCACACAGATTCTAAGAGGAAACCCGCTGTCGCCACTACATGGACTACTCTTCCGATTAGCAGCAAGGGATCTTTTATTTGCGCTTCCCACAGGCAGGATAGCACAAACCATGGCCTTTGTTGAACCAGTTATGGATCACTGGTCGATGCAAGTGGTTTACACCTANGCCCATTGAACTTGCAGCACTCACTCAGGGTTTGGAGTCGGTATCTGGATTAAAAATCCCATGCCTCGACTGGGATCCGAACCCAGTACCTACCAGCCTGTAGACCGATGGCCTGCCACGACGCCACCGAAGCCGGTCCATTCAGGATAGAGACTGTATAAGGGAACGCAGTAGGTTCATATTAACTGGACCAGACCTGCAGGCAGATGGCTTGGTAACATTCAGGATAGAGACTGTATAAGGGAATGCAGTAGGTTCATATTAACTGGACCAGACCTGCAGGCAGATGGCTTGGTAACATTCAGGATAGAGACTGTATAAGGGAATGCAGTAGGTTCATATTAACTGGACCAGACCTGCAGGCAGATGGCTTAGTAACATTCAGGATAGAGACTGTATAAGGTAATGCAGTAGGTTCATATTAACTGGACCAGACCTGCAGGCAGATGGCTTGGTAACATTCAGGATAGAGACTGTATAAGGTAATGCAGTAGGTTCATATTAACTGGACCAGACCTGCAGGCAGATGGCTTGGTAACATTCAGGATAGAGACTGTATAAGGTAATGCAGTAGGTTCATATTAACTGGACCAGACCTGCAGGCAGATGGCTTGGTAACATTCAGGATAGAGACTGTATAAGGGAATGCAGTAGGTTCATATTAACTGGACCAGACCTGCAGGCAGATGGCTTGGTAACATTCAGGATAGAGACTGTATAAGGGAATGCAGTAGGTTCATATTAACTGGACCAGACCTGCAGGCAGATGGCTTAGTAACATTCAGGATAGAGACTGTATAAGGGAATGCAGTAGGTTCATATTAACTGGACCAGACCTGCAGGCAGATGGCTTGGTAACATTTCAGGATAGAGACTGTATATTCAGGATAGAGACTGTATAAGGTAATGCAGTAGGTTCATATTAACTGGACCAGACCTGCAGGCAGATGGCTTAGTAACATTCAGGATAGAGACTGTATAAGGGAATGCAGTAGGTTCATATTAACTGGACCAGACCTGCAGGCAGATGGCTTAGTAACATTCAGGATAGAGACTGTATATAAGGTAATGCAGTAGGTTCATATTAACTGGACCAGACCTGCAGGCAGATGGCTTAGTAACATTCAGGAGAGAGACTGTATAAGGGAATGCAGTAGGTTCATATTAACTGGACCAGACCTGCAGGCAGATGGCTTAGTAACATTCTGGAGAGAGACTGTATAAGGGAATGCAGTAGGTTCATATTAACTGGACCAGACCTGCGTGCAGATGGCTTAGTAACATTCTGGAGAGAGACTGTATATAAGGGAATGCAGTAGGTTCATATTAACTGGACCAGACCTGCAGGCAGATGGCTTAATTAGTAACATTCTGGAGAGAGACTGTATAAGGGAATGCAGTAGGTTCAGATTAACTGGACCAGACCTGCAGGCAGATGGCTGAGTAACATTCAGGATAGACTGTATATAAGGGAACGCAGTAGGTTCATATTAACTGGACCAGACCTGCAGGCAGATGGCTTAGTAACATTCAGGATAGAAAGAAAGAAAGAAATGTTTTATTTAACGATGCACTCAACACATTTTATTTACGGTTATATGGCGTCAGACATATGGTTAAGGACCACACAGATTCTAAGAGGAAACCCGCTGTCGCCACTACATGGACTACTCTTCCGATTAGCAGCAAGGGATCTTTTATTTGCGCTTCCCACAGGCAGGATAGCACAAACCATGGCCTTTGTTGAACCAGTTATGGATCACTGGTCGGTGCAAGTGGTTTACAACATTCATGGAGCCTTGCGGAGCACTCACTCAGGGTTTGGAGTCGGTATCTGGATTAACTGGACCAGACCTGCAGACAGGGATCCGAACCCAGTAGAGCCTGTAACTGCCACTGGACGAGAGAGACATTCAGGATAGACTGGATGTATAAGGCAGTAGGTTCATATTAACTGGACCAGACCTGCAGGCAGATGGCTGAGTAACATTCAGGATAGAGACTGTAAATAAGGGAACGCAGTAGGTTCATATTAACTGGACCAGACCTGCAGGCAGATGGCTTAGTAACATTCAGGATAGAGACTGTATAAGGGAATGCAGTAGGTTCATATTAACTGGACCAGACCTGCAGGCAGATGGCTTAGTAACATTCAGGATAGAGACTGTATAAGGGAATGCAGTAGGTTCATATTAACTGGACCAGACCTGCAGGCAGATGGCTTAGTAACATTCAGGATAGAGACTGTATAAGGTAATGCAGTAGGTTCATATTAACTGGACCAGACCTGCAGGCAGATGGCTTGGTAACATTCAGGATAGAGACTGTATAAGGTAATGCAGTAGGTTCATATTAACTGGACCAGACCTGCAGGCAGATGGCTTGGTAACATTCAGGATAGAGACTGTATAAGGTAATGCAGTAGGTTCATATTAACTGGACCAGACCTGCAGGCAGATGGCTTGGTAACATTCAGGATAGAGACTGTATATAAGGGAATGCAGTAGGTTCATATTAACTGGACCAGACCTGCAGGCAGATGGCTTGGTAACATTCAGGATAGAGACTGATGGCTTGGTAACATTCAGGAGTTAAGGGAATGCAGTAGGTTCATATTAACTGGACCAGACCTGCAGGCAGATGGCTTAGTAACATTCAGGATAGAGACTGTATAAGGGAATGCAGTAGGTTCATATTAACTGGACCAGACCTGCAGGCAGATGGCTTAGTAACATTCAGGATAGAGACTGTATAAGGTAATGCAGTAGGTTCATATTAACTGGACCAGACCTGCAGGCAGATGGCTTGGTAACATTCAGGATAGAGACTGTATAAGGTAATGCAGTAGGTTCATATTAACTGGACCAGACCTGCAGGCAGATGGCTTGGTAACATTCAGGATAGAGACTGTATAAGGTAATGCAGTAGGTTCATATTAACTGGACCAGACCTGCAGGCAGATGGCTTGGTAACATTCAGGATAGAGACTGTATAAGGTAATGCAGTAGGTTCATATTAACTGGACCAGACCTGCAGGCAGATGGCTTGGTAACATTCAGGATAGAGACTGTATAAGGTAATGCAGTAGGTTCATATTAACTGGACCAGACCTGCAGGCAGATGGCTTAGTAACATTCAGGATAGAGACTGTATAAGGTAATGCAGTAGGTTCATATTAACTGGACCAGACCTGCAGGCAGATGGCTTGGTAACATTCAGGATAGAGACTGTATAAGGTAATGCAGTAGGTTCATATTAACTGGACCAGACCTGCAGGCAGATGGCTTGGTAACATTCAGGATAGAGACTGTATAAGGGAATGCAGTAGGTTCATATTAACTGGACCAGACCTGCAGGCAGATGGCTTGGTAACATTCAGGATAGAGACTGTATAAGGTAATGCAGTAGGTTCATATTAACTGGACCAGACCTGCAGGCAGATGGCTTAGTAACATTCAGGATAGAGACTGTATAAGGGAATGCAGTAGGTTCATATTAACTGGACCAGACCTGCAGGCAGATGGCTTAGTAACATTCTGGAGAGAGACTGTATATAAGGGAATGCAGTAGGTTCATATTAACTGGACCAGACCTGCGTGCAGATGGCTTAGTAACATGGCTTAGTAACATTCTGGAGAGAGACTGTATAAGGGAATGCAGTAGGTTCATATTAACTGGACCAGACCTGCAGGCAGATGGCTTAATTAGTAACATTCTGGAGAGAGACTGTATAAGGGAATGCAGTAGGTTCAGATTAACTGGACCAGACCTGCAGGCAGATGGCTGAGTAACATTCAGGATAGACTGTATATAAGGGAACGCAGTAGGTTCATATTAACTGGACCAGACCTGCAGGCAGATGGCTTAGTAACATTCAGGATAGAGACTGTATAAGGGAATGCAGTAGGTTCATATTAACTGGACCAGACCTGCAGGCAGATGGCTTAGTAACATTCAGGATGGACTGTCAGGGAATGCATAGGTTCATATTAACTGGACCAGACCTGCAGGCAGATGGAGTAACATTTCTGAGAGAGTATAAGGTATAATGCAGTGGAACTGGACCAGACCTGCAGGCACTAGGTTCCGATTAGCAGCAAGGGATCTTTTATTTGCGCTTCCCACAGGCAGGATAGCACAAACCATGGCCTTTGTTGAACCAGTTATGGATCACTGGTCGGTGCAAGCGGTTTACACCTACCCATTGAGCCTTGCGGAGCACTCACTCAGGGTTTGGAGTCGGTATCAGGATTAAATCCCATGCCTCGACTGGGATCCGAACCCAGTATGGCTGTAGTAACCTACCCTGGATAGCCAGAGCTTGGTAACATTCAGGCGGAAGGCAGCAGTAGGTTCATATTAACTGGACCAGACCTGCAGGCAGATGGCTTAGTAACATTCAGGATAGAGACTGTATAAGGGAACGCAGTAGGTTCATATTAACTGGACCAGACCTGCAGGCAGATGGCTGAGTAACATTCAGGATAGAGACTGTAAATAAGGGAACGCAGTAGGTTCATATTAACTGGACCAGACCTGCAGGCAGATGGCTTAGTAACATTCAGGATAGAGACTGTATAAGGGAATGCAGTAGGTTCATATTAACTGGACCAGACCTGCAGGCAGATGGCTTAGTAACATTCAGGATAGAGACTGTATAAGGGAATGCAGTAGGTTCATATTAACTGGACCAGACCTGCAGGCAGATGGCTTAGTAACATTCAGGATAGAGACTGTATAAGGGAATGCAGTAGGTTCATATTAATGGACCAGACCTGCATATTTCCATGATAGGCGTTCGAGTGTGAAACATTGGTGGATTGCAGAGACTGAATGTATAATGCCTGGGAAGGCAGTAGGTTCATATTAACTAGACTCAAACCTTGATGTTGGAGTGGAGTCTTCAGACTATTAAATGGTGTCGCCATGATGTTGGAGTCTTCAGACTATTAAATGGTGTCGCCATGATGTTGGAGTCTTCAGACTATTAAATGGTGTCGCCATGATGTTGGAGTCTTCAGACTATTAAATGGTGTCGCCATGATGTTGGAGTGGAGTCTTCAGACTATTAAATGGTGTCGCCATGATGTTGGAGTCTTCAGACTATTAAATGGTGTCGCCATGATGTTGGAGTCTTCAGACTATTAAATGGTGTCGCCATGATGTTGGAGTGGAGTCTTCAGACTATTAAATGGTGTCGCCATGATGTTGGAGTCTTCAGACTATTAAATGGTGTCGCCATGATGTTGGAGTGGAGTCTTCAGACTATTAAATGGTGTCACCATGATGTTGGAGTCTTCAGACTATTAAATGGTGTCGCCATGATGTTGGAGTCTTCAGACTATTAAATGGTGTCGCCATGATGTTGGAGTGGAGTCTTCAGACTATTAAATGGTGTCGCCATGATGTTGGAGTCTTCAGACTAGTAAATGGTGTCGCCATGATGTTGGAGTCTTCAGACTATTAAATGGTGTTGCCGTGATGTTGGAGTCTTCAGACTATTAAATGGTGTCGCCATGATGTTGGAGTGGAGTCTTCAGACTATTAAATGGTGTCGCCGTGATGTTGGAGTCTTCAGACTATTAAATGGTGTCGCCATGATGTTGGAGTCTTCAGACTATTAAATGGTGTTGCCGTGATGTTGGAGTCTTCAGACTATTAAATGGTGTGTGATGTTGGAGTCTTCAGACTATTAAATGGTGTTGCCATGATGTTGGAGTCTTCAGACTATTAAATGGTGTTGCCATGATGTTGGAGTCTTCAGACTATGAAATGGTGTTGCCATGATGTTGGAGTGGAGTCTTCAGACTATTAAATGGTGTTGCCGTGATGTTGGAGTCTTTAGACTATTAAATGGTGTCGCCATGATGTTGGGAGTCTTCAAACTATTCAATGGTGTTGCCATGATGTTGGAGTCTTCAGACTATTAAATGGTGTTGCCATGATGTTGGAGTCTTCAGACTATTAAATGGTGTTGCCATGATGTTGGAGTCTTCAGACTATTAAATGGTGTTGCCATGATGTTGGAGTGGAGTCTTCAGACTATTAAATGGTGTTGCCGTGATGTTGGAGTCTTTAGACTATTAAATGGTGTCGCCATGATGTTGGGAGTCTTCAAACTATTCAATGGTGTTGCCATGATGTTGGAGTCTTCAGACTATTCAATGGTGTCGCCATGATGTTGGAGTCTTCAGACTATTAAATGGTGTTGCCATGATGTTGGAGTCTTCAGACTATTAAATGGTGTTGCCATGATGTTGGAGTGGAGTCTTCAGACTATTAAATGGTGTTGCCATGATGTTGGGAGTCTTCAGACTATTAAATGGTGTTGCCATGATGTTGGGAGTCTTCAGACTATTCAATGGTGTTGCCATGATGTTGGAGTCTTCAGACTATTCAATGGTGTCGCCATGATGTTGGAGTCTTCAGACTATTAAATGGTGTTGCCATGATCTTGGAGTCTTCAGACTATTAAATGGTGTTGCCATGATCTTGGAGTGGAGTCTTCAGACTATTAAATGGTGTCGCCATGATGTTGGAGTCTTCAGACTATTAAATGGTGTCGCCGTGATGTTGGAGTCTTCAGACTATTAAATGGTGTTGCCGTGATGTTGGAGTCTTCAGACTATTAAATGGTGTCGCCATGATGTTGGAGTCTTCAGACTATTAAATGGTGTCGCCATGATGTTGGAGTCTTCAGACTATTAAATGACAACCAGGACATAGCCCAGTGGTGAAGTGCTTGCTGGATAAAATGCATCGTTGGTCTGGGATTGATTCTAGTTGGTGGGCCCATGAACCATTTCTTATTCCAGCCATTGCACCATGACTAATATATCAAATACCATGGTATGTGCTATCCTGTCTGTGAGATGCTGCACAAAAAATATCCTTTTTTACTAATGGAAAAATATAGCAGGTTTTCTCTCCGAGACTTCATGTCAAAATTACCAAATGTTTGACATCCAATAGCCAATATTAATAAATCTAGTGGTGTGATTAAACAAACTAACAAGTGTTTAAACTTGAAAAGTACAAGTCCTGGGAAAGGTGCATATCAGATATCATACAGACAACTACCTAATAATTTATTGTGTGTGTTGTGAAAACAAACGTATAGTTCGAGCAATCAATTATAGAAGTTTAAATTTTTACATTAATAACAAAACATTGATGGTTGAAGAAAGTCTAGATTCTAGCATGTAATTAGTCAAGTTACAGGCAACATGTCGTCTTTTTACTTAGAATCAAAACCGTACGAGGATTCGGAAAGTTATTTTTTATTAAATATAACACACCAATGAAATATTATTAGTCAAGTGATGGCAAATAAGTCCACATGGTGAAGTAATTGCAGCATTGTTTAATCTGTCACTACCGATTTGTAAATATTACTGAAATACACCTTCTCAAAAATCAGTTTTTACCAGTACCTGTTAAAAATATCCATTTGAAAAACAGTTTTCACATCCAAGTAGTGCACAATATTTGTAATGGAAATTAATACTGAAAACAAAAACCTCACAGACCTGTCAGTAAATTTACAAAAGAAAATGAATGTCTCCAGCTTCTAAACATGCTTGTTTTATTAAATGTGACTCTAGTAGTATTTTATCTCAAGTTTTAAAAATCCATATGACCTCCATCTGAAAAATAATGTCAACTAGGTACAAATACTACTCTAATACAGACTGCTTAACTATATAATAGTTATAACACTCTTGAGCTTTGCAGACATCATAATTAAATTGTAGTGACGGACAAGACATAACAGCTATTCGTCCAGCCAATTTTAACTTTCATAATTGATTACAATAGGGAGTTACTTCCCTTCTAGTCGAGTACTCCATGGGGCCACCAATAACAGTTTTATGTACTCATTGTTCAAAAGCTGGCAGTGAAATATATACTTACTATAAAAATAACATGCTCTTTAATTAGTATTTACATTAAAAAATGACATGATATTGGAAATGTGTAAACATTTTCATTACATGTCCTATAAAAGTTGAGACTTTAATAAATAAATAAAATTAAGATGTTTTATTTTAATTCTTTCAGTTTTCTAACATAGAAACTGGATTCAAGTTTTCAAAACATCACTCATTGGCTGGTTCGTGTAAACTGCTGACTGATCACAAAATGTATGGCAGTAAATGCAGTTTAAAAATAAACCTTCACAAGTTGTATCACCGCTACATATTAAAAAAAAGAAAGAAAACCCCAATAAAAAACGAATCAAAACATGTATTGGAACATTTTAAAGACAGCAAAATGTTAAAAGTTACACTCTAGACCACATTCAAACAGATTTGAGTGAAATATGACCACATGGCGGAGTCTTTCTGTTGGATGTGACTACTGATTGAATCTCAAGTGTGATTGTATATGCACATGTACAATGAACAATGCAGCTCTGGTTGCTCTTAACCAAATAACTCAGGTCTGTATCTATATCTATATATTCTATAAAGTCTACCAGCATATATATTAAATATTTTCTGTTAAAATGGTGACAACACTTGTAAGTTGCTTAAATAGTTAATGGTCATGCATCACACTGATACACAAAGCATAATTATGTGGCTATTAGCATGTGATCCTTGGCAAGAACATTTTGTTTTAGTGAACTAATCAAAGAAGAACACGATATAAGCACAAATGTAGAGCATATATCAGTTAGAGGAGCTACAGGTCACTGCCAGTGTTCGACAAATGTTTGAGAAAGTCACCAGTCCTCACGGAAGCCTTGACTAGTGCCCTGTGTATTATAGTAATACAGTTGATAATTTCCACTAGCCCAGACCAAACATTCACTAGCCAGGACAAAGGGCTAGTGGATTTGTCCAACCCTGGTCAGTGGAGCACCACCACCAATGGGTCCAGCCACATCTCAACATTCAGTAGTAAACCTGCTACACTAACAACAACAAATGTTTCAACTGTTTAAAACTGCTAATCACTGACACTGTTCTCTTCATTTATTCCTCTGGTAAAGCCTATTACGAGTTAAAAATGCCCACAAGTATTAAACTAACAGATCAATCAAGGAGACATCGAGTTAAGAGATGTCATCAAGGACTTGTAGATATTGTACTTCAGACACTCGTGACATACACCCAGCACTATTATACACCATAATGTACACTATTTACAACTGATTAAACCAGCCCTCAGCACAGATGTGTCATTCAGAACGTGACTCGGTCCATTGGTTCACTGTGAACAGCACGTGATTCTGGCATGGAGACTTTACAAAACGGCACAAAGTCAGAGACAACCAACCACTTGTCCAATACACACACATCTGTTCAAGAGCAAATGTTAGAATGTTTGACTTTATGAGGTGAAGAGTTCGGACTACTGGGCTTTCTTCATCGCTTTCCACTTGTCTTCCTGCCGTCTCTCCAACTCTTCTATTACAGCCTTCAGCTGTTCATCCTGGAAAAAACATGTACTTCATTAGAGAGAGTGCAGTCAGACGGTCCACTCTTGCCTGGCGCTCAAACACTCAAAATTACTGTCTAATCACAACCTATGGAGGGGGATGGGGAATAACTTCCAGTAAGAGGAGGCACAAACTGTATTTGGGGCTACAAGACAGAGTTTTACTTTTATATACATACAGAGTAGGACCAAAACACTCCCATACTTTTCATCCTCAGCCCCCCCCCCCACCCCCACCCTGTTCCTATGGGCCAGTAAATGTAGTTAAAAATGTTTAAAGTTCACATTTAACTCACCACTGTTGGATCCTTAGGAGGAAAGAACTGACTCTGAAAAATCAAGATAAAATTGTGATGTGAGCTTCATTTCATACACATGCATGATGTATTTCTGTTTAAAAACTACAGGATTTTGACTGGACACAAAGTATTGTCACCAGAATTTGTCTTTCTGATTTGAAAAAGTAATTTGTGTGTAGCTAAACGGTACATCCTGAAATAATTTTGTTAAGTTTATTTTAAAATATTCTGCCAAATTAACTTTGATTTCATATATATTAAAATGTGGTTCTGTTATGTTGCAAGTTATTTGTACTTCACATGATGTACATGTCCAGGGAACATTTAGTTTTTTTCACAATCTTGATCAGCGATATTTCTAGTCAATTGAAAATTGATCAGTAATTACTGTTAATGTTTTAAAATTGTAAAGTGATTTCTGACACTTGCGTAGCGAATCGTGATGCGATACTGAACAAAATGTTCCATAATGTACATGACATAACCCAATGGTAAAGCGTTTGCCTAATGGGTGATCGATCTAGAATTGATCACCGCTGGGCTATTTCTCATTCCAGCCAGTGCTCTACAGCTGGTGTCACATAATGTGTGATCGATCTAGAATTGATCACCGCTGGGCTATTTCTCATTCCAGCCAGTGCTCTACAGCTGGTATCACATAAGCCATGGTGTGTACTATTCTGTCTATGGAATGATGCATATAAAAGATCCATTGCTGCAAATCAAAAAGACAAATCCGTGACATAGTGGCAGTGGGTTTCCTCTCTCATCTGTGTGGCCCATATATCCAACACCATATAACTCTAAACCATAAATTATGGGCCTGGTAACCTATAGGCTATGATACATTGATCTACTTTACATTTCCCATTATCATCCCATCACAAACATCCTAATACTTTCTTACTGTACCAACACATGGTTTTGTGTTCAGTTTTTTGAAACACCATACAAATGATCAAAATTTAGGTTGTGGTGTTTTTTGTTAAAAAGATTTTGTGGAGAATGAAATATCATTGTCAATTTTCTTAATATGTTAACCTCTGGTGACCTGTCACAATCATTATCAACTTATTTCAATGCCTGCTTCGTTCACATCTACTGACAAATACACGTACAGTTAGAATGGCCAGTAAGATCAAGTTTCAAATGAAAGGGTTAACCGAATAGTCAATGAAAATAGTTTTAAAAAAACAACAACAAATAATATTTTAATCTCTCACCCGTTTTGACATCATCCACTCCTCAAAGAACTCTGGTTGGTTGAAATAATAGAAGAGACTGACAGGAAATGCCATGTAGACACCCATCTGACAAAGTAAGTAAAATAAGACAGAGTGAAATATTAATGATGTACATGTCAATGGAAATACATAAATATATGAAATGTTAATATGACTAATACACAGCAATTTGACTGCTTACTGCTATTAGATTTCTTCACAGATTTTCACTGCACTATGCTAAAGCTTTAGTGATTCATCAGGATAAAATTACAGGTGCTGTCTCTAGATTATTATTAGTTAAGCACTTAGAATAGATCATCCAGTTCTGTTCGGTACACCCAAGTCACCTAAGTCTGCACTACACATCATCCAGTTCTGTTCGGTACACCCAAGTCACATAAGTCTGCACTACACATCATCCAGTTCTGTTCGGTACACCCAAGTCACATAAGTCTGCACTACACATAAGTCTATGCATGTTAGTTACGTTACATTACATCTGTACAAAAAAAAATAAAAAAAGAGTTGGGCACGATTTCATTAATATAATTCAACATGTTTTATCGTGCATGTTTTCGAGTGCAAATATGTGCCTTTTTATATCTGCATTTTCGCAAGCGGAATACTATTAAAAATTTGATGTCAACAAAGTGTACTTTTAAGCTGAAAGTAAATACTACGTGTTATGACGTTACTGTGATGAAAAACTTAAGCGCAGAAAAATTGCTCATCGATAACATTTTTTTTAGTGTGTTCAATGCCCGCATGGGGAATCACGTATAAGGATAAGGTCCTATGTAAATGCATTGTGTCGATAAAATCACGTGCGGAAATGTGCACGAAATCACAGTAACGGAAAGCAGGCCTAGGGGTATATTTGTAAACAAACAAACAATGTTAATTAAAAAAATTTACAAATTGTCAAAAGAACACATACCGATTGTGAAAATAGTATATATATATATATATATAAATCTGAATGAAACACTGAATTGATGCACTAAAGGCACAAGCTGCCAGTATAGATCAGTGTTTTCTTAGCACCTGTCAACATGTCACCAATCTAAAATAAACTATAATGCAATGTCTACTGCCTAGACATTTTGACCAGTGGTGTGAATGACCCATTTGTTGTTTACATAACAGTAGCAACTGAAGTGGCTGTTTTAATTGTTGCTGTGCACACAGACTGAATACTGGGGAGAGGGTCACGGTGTCACTAATAAAGAGCTTACTGCTAGAATTAAAAAGAAGAAAAAAAAAAAATCAATTTTTAACTCTCAGAAGTAATGTTTATTATTCCATTATATCATTACAGTAGAGACAGCACCGGAAGACTGGTAGCGCCACTCACATCCATTACACCATTGCCGAATGCAAGGTTTGAAAAGCACATGTTAGTTAACGTCTATAAAACATTTATTGTTTAATACTGGAAGAATACCAGTACTTGTAACAGGTATAAAATACATTGATAAAACTTTATAACAAATATAGAACTCGTGTCACTTGCCACTTTACGTTTTATTCAGTGGCAAAGTGAAAAAGTAGCGATACCGCATTTAATTATTGAAAAATAGTGTTGTTGTCGTTATTGCAAGTATTTATTTTTGTGAGGTAATTATATTTAATTTATTACTCTTGCAGTACATGACAAAATTTAGATGTTTTGATTTATTGTATAACTGTGATCGCCCGTTAACAACATCTTCCTGTTTGTCTGTTTACTACAATCCAAGATGGCGGATATTTGTTTACATTTTCAATGATTTGTTATTATGAATACATTTATTGTGGCCCTGACACATCTGTTGTTAGGGAATCACATAAAAATAATCCCTATAACCACATCTTTATAATTAACGGATGTAGGTCAAAATGTCACTGGAAAAAATGTCAAGTCAAAATATCAACTATTAAAGTGGAAGGAAGGAAGGAAATGTTTTATTTAACGACGCACTCAACACATTTCATTTACGGTTATATGGCGTCAGACATATGGTTAAGAACCACACAGATATTGTGAGAGGAAACCCACTGTCGCCACTTCATGGGCTATTCTTTTTCGATTAGCATCAAGGGATCTTTTATATGCACCATCCCACCGACAGGATATTACACACGACAGCCTTTGTTACACCAGTTGTGGAGCACTGGCTGTAATCAATTAAAGTGGTACCCAGGTAAAAATGTCAACTTTGACATTATACTTAATGTGTAAAAAAAACTTTTTAAACGCCTAACCATGTATTCTACGACTTTTCGTTTCACCAATTAAACCACTGTTTGCAAACCTTTGACAGCACTAAATGTGTATATAATTGTCTCATTAACACAGCATAGGTGATGTAATTTAGTTTTTTAATGCCACTAACTTTTTTTTTTTAAATCAAAGACAGGCTGGCTAATAAGCCATACAAACAACAATGAAGCATTCTCTAATGATTCCAAATTTTGTAATTATGAAGAAACTCAATTTCCCAAAACCTAACATACATCTGTTATCTCTCTTGCTCTGTCCTTCTTTTCCTCTTTCACTGTCTCACTTCTCTCTATCTCTCATATAACACACACACACACAAGTTGACATTTTGACAGAGATACAACATTAATGGTACACATTTTGTCCTCTTACATATTGACCATTGACCTGTATATCACTTTTTCCATAGCCGACTGATGCTCTTTACTCTGTACAGTTGAATGCTGTGATAATGCAGGTAACGAATGAGGAGTTACATGTAGCACATGACGATGATAGTAATGTTCATTTGTAATGCACAAATGAGTTTTATTACATTCCACATGTTGTATGATATATGCTTATGCAACAAAAATGGCCGTTTTCTTATGTTGAACCCTTTTTGGGGGTGGATGGGTATTATAATGACCAATTAGTCGATTATACTGATTATATTAATGGTACTGAAGGTGTTTTATTTGAAAATAATGAATACATTCCTACAATTTTGAGTGTGCCAAACTTTTTGGGTTTTTAATTTTTGTTTGCAAAACGGAGTTACCTACCCTGATTACAATTTTTTTATTTTGGGGGTCAGGGCTAATTGAATTTTTTTTTTTTGAATTTTTAAAAATTCTTTTAAAGGTATTTCTTCAGTATAGCAAACAATCAATATCATTCTTGTCATATTTAAAAAGTGTCCGCGGTCCCTAATTACAGTAAAATAATAATTTTTAATTATATACTCTTCAAAAAAAGAAACGCAAAAGGGTACAAATGGGTTATAACTCCGATTTTATGTTTCCTACCGGTTCATGCTTTGTGAATATAAGGTCATTGCATGTCCCAAACACATTCCCACGGTTACATTCGATAAAACGCAGCTACTGTACAATAAAGTTCCAAAATGTGAATATTCGCAAAAACGCAGCCACGTGCAAACCATGTCACCACTGCACGTGCGTTGTTTGCACGTGCAAAATGAACACCGACAGTATAAAAGTGCAGGGTGTTCACTTGCCTGGCCTCTGTATCTGGCCGACAGTTGACAATCCAGGACATGCCACGTCTCAGTGAACCGCAGAGAAACAATGCCATCGGCCGTCTAGACGCAGGCGAATCCAGAACGGCCGTTGCCAGGGCATTCCATGTGTCCCCAAGCACCATCTCCAGACTGTGGGACCGTTACCAGCAACATGGATCAACACGTGACCTCCCTAGATCCGGTCGACCACGGGTCACTACCCCCGGGCAGGACCGCTACATCCGGGTACGCCACCTTCGGGAACATTGACTACTGCCACCTCCACAGCCGCAGCAATACCAGGTTTGCGCAGGATATCCGACCAGACCGTACGGAACCGCCTACGTGAGGTAGGAATTCGTGCCAGACGTCCAGTTCGAGGTGTCATCTTAACACCACAACACCGTCGACTCCGACTGCAGTGGTGCCAGATTCATCGACAATGGCCTCAACTGCGATGGAGACAGGTGTGGTTCAGTGACGAGTCCCGATTTCTGCTCCGACGTCATGATGGAAGATGTCGCGTGTATAGGCGTCGTGGTGAACGTTATGCGGCAAACTGCGTGCAGGAAGTGAACAGATTCGGCGGGGGTAGTGTCATGGTGTGGGCAGCCATCTCACACACTGGCAGAACTGACCTGGTCCACGTGCAGGGCAACCTGAATGCACAGGGCTACATTGACCAGATCCTCCGGCCACACATCGTTCCAGTTATGGCCAACGCCAACGCAGTGTTCCAACATGACAACGCCAGGCCTCACACAGCACGTCTCACAACGGCTTTCCTACAGAACAACAACATTAATGTCCTTCCTTGGCCATCGATATCACCGGATTTGAACCCAATTGAGCATCTATGGGACGAGTTGGACCGACGCCTCCGACAGCGACAACCACAGCCCCAGACCCTGCCCGAGCTGGCAGCAGCCTTGCAGGCCGAGTGGGCCACCATCCCCCGACGTCATCCGTACTCTGGGCAGGCGGTGCCAGGCAGTTGTCAACACACGCGGAGGCCACACCCGGTATTGACTCCAGATGACCTTGACCTTGGTGGTGTGTCCTATCACTTACTCACAATGGACTAGAGTGAATTGTGAACAATCCTGCAACATTTGGTAATTATCGGACTCACCATTCAATAATTAAATCAATTCTCCAAATGTTACGACAATGTGGTTTTGCATTTCTTCTTTTGAAGAGTATAGATTTTCCGTTATTAAAATATAAAACAAATGCTTAAGTGAGCAAACTTTAATGCCATCAGTGTATATATGGCAATTGCTGTGTCAAGCCCTCAGGTCATTATTTTGTGCAATAATACTGCATGGCAGAGCAATGGATTTATAGACATGATAGAGTATTGTCTGAATCCATTCCAGGGCCCCGTTCCACGATGCGATCTTAGTCCTAAGATTACCGTAAGCGCATAGCTACCCTATGCATTTAAGTTGATCTTAGGGCTAAGATCGCTTCGTGGAACGGGGCCCTGAATAACTAAATCAATCAGTGAATCAAATTCAATCATAACTCAGTTTTCCAAATGACTTGTTTCCATCCAAATGTGTACGCACAATCGTATATTATTATTTTCAATATATATATATATATATATATATATATATATATATATATATATATATATATATATATTATTTATATTGTTGTTATTGTTTAGTTTATGAAAAAAAACTTAGTAAAAAATATCAAAATAAACATTTCTACGTCCAAAACTAATCTAAATTTTAGAAAAAGTGCCGATTTTATCACGAAATCACCTCCGATTCATGTTAAAACAGCAATGTCACCTTACTGTGTTAAAGACGAAACTAAAATATTATCACTTCGTGGCACATACTTTAAAAACTTCAAGCTTCCAGCCTCCCATCTTCGAATAATGGATAAATAAAGTGCCTGTAGTTCACAAATTAACCTTAAGAAGTTACAAAATATACACAAATTTCCTTGCGTTCGTTCCGCTAGTTTTGGAAAGCGAAGCTATAACAAGTAACTAACGACTCGTTTCCAGTTCTACGAAGGGAATGTACTCCGGCTGTCTGCAATGATCATCACGTTTCTCAATGTTCTTTCTAAAAGCCTACAACAACTGAGTCTCCACAATTTCGATGTCCATCTCTGTAGGGCAAAATTACCCCCCCCCCCAAAAAAAAAAAAAAAAACAACAACAAAAAACCCAACAACAACAACAAACCAAACAACAAAAAAAAACCAACAAAAACTAACACGCCCCCACTTTAAAAAAAATAATAAATAAAGGAAAAAACACGAACCCATCAAAAATACCCCAACCCAACACCCCTCCCCCCTTAAAAAACAACAACAAACAAACAACCCACCCACCAACACCAACAACAAAAATGCATTTTTGTTGTTGTTGAGTGGTGAGGTGGTGGAAGCCATACACGTACGAGACGGGCCAGTGCGGGA
Source organism: Gigantopelta aegis (assembly GCF_016097555.1). Lineage (NCBI taxonomy): Eukaryota > Metazoa > Mollusca > Gastropoda > Neomphalida > Peltospiridae > Gigantopelta > Gigantopelta aegis. The sequence goes on from NC_054704.1 coordinate 2,320,494, forward strand.
GCAACTAATCAAATTCGGTAAAAACGAAAACGTATTGGAAAATTCGGGGAAAATGGGCTGGCCTGAAACCTGTTCACCATATATTTCCATTACTCCACCCACAATATTATTTGTAATCCATACAAAAATGCATAGTGATTCGTTCGCAACCCTACCAAACAGTATTGCTAATACGAATAATATTATTATCCAGATTCGGGCATTTTCGTTAAATTCGTATAAAAATCGGCCTGCCCCCTAACAAAAATAGGAGCCAGTACGCCCAGAGCCGGTTTAAGGATCCGCGGGCCTGAAGCACAAATAACAGCAAGGCCCCCTTATATATATTTTGCAACCCCCTCGGGAAGAGGGAAAAATTGACCTGGGGGAAATAAATGTACACGTTACCGCGGGGCCCCCTGAAGCTAAACCGGCTCTGCGTACGCCTACAACAACAACCACCCCCCCCCCCCCTCCCAAACAAACAGCAAACAAAATAAAATAAAACAATCATGAAAAACAAACACAACTAACAACAAGGGCCAGTTGGACTATTTCTCGTCCCAGCTAGAGCACCACGACTGGTATATCAATGGCTGTACGTGGTATGTGCTATCCTGTCTGTCGGATGATGCATATAAAATATTCCTTACTACTAATGGACAAATTTAACGGGTTTCCTCCCTAAAGCTGTATCCTAGCCAGCCGCGAGAGATTATTTTAAAAATCATTGATTTCAATTGCCGTATCCTAACTGCATGCAGGCAGTGCCCATATCCAATGAAGGTTCAGGCACGCCTGTCCCGGACTTAACCTCTGACGTCGCCAATGAGTAATTCCGGGACAGGAGTGGGTGGGCGGAATTTTGAAAAATTTAGTAGAGTCGAAAATAACCATGTCTGGTCAAATTAAAGGGCAAACAGAAAATTTGAGTGCTCATCCAAGTTTTGAAGGTGATTTGAGCAATTTAGACGGACTGTCAAAATAAAGGGTATCAGACTACTTATAAAAAAATAAACAATATTTTTGAAATGACGGCCAAAAGGTTTAGAGAGTGATAAAGTCCATACTGACGGAGGCAAAGGTTGGCCAAGGAGGACACTACGGCGAGTGCAGGAGCTCGGTGGTCTGGAGATTCGGCAGTCGGGGACGGAGTTGTGGTTGCATCAGCAAGATGACGAGTGCTAGGTAGGCCTTCCCGAAAACCTTCTCCACTATCTACCAGCTCCGGTAGAGGCAAGGCGGAGTCGTCCGAAGTGGTGTGCAGGCTTTTGTCCTCTTCCAACTTCTTCTGTTTCCCAGAATCGGCATTGGGCGACGAAGCAAACAGAGCCGCCGCCGGTGGTTTATTAACCGGTTTTGCCCCCCCACCCCCCCCGTGCCGCCCCTGGCGCATGTTTCCTCTTCCTCCATCTTCCGTGGGGCGGGATGTAGCCCAGTGGTAAAGCGCTCGCTTGATGCACGGTCGGTTTAGGATCGATCCCCGTCGGTGGCTCCATTAGGCTGTTTCTCGTTCTAGCCAGTGCTCCACAATTGGTGTAACAAAGTTCGTGGTATGTACTATCCTGTCTGTGGGATGGTGCATATAAAAAATCCCTTGCTGCTAATCGAAAAGAGTAGCCCATGAAGTGGCGACAGCGGGTTTGCTCTCACTATATATCTGTGTGGTCCTTAACCATATGTCTGACGCCATATATTCGTAAATAAAACGTGTTGAGTGCGTCGTTAAATAAAACATTTCCTTCCATCTTCCGTATACGAGTATTCATAACTAAATTACAAAATATAGAAAGTTTTCCAGCTTTTTTAGAATTAAATAATTTATAAAATTTATATATATATTTGGTTTGATTAACAGAAAGCGGGTAAATAGCGATTTCTTTCATTCTTAAAAAATATACATGTAAATATATAATGAAACTCATCTCCGATGTCGTAATTTATACATAATGGACATATTCGATCGTTTAGTGATACATTTTTCCATCTGCCAGTTTCAATAGGAAGATTATGATTTGAAAATCTGAATCGTAATAATGGATACCAGTAGTTTTTCTCTGTAAGTGTGAGATATGTCTCAAATGCAACAGCATTTTTTAATAATTTATAATTTGAAGCTTTGGATGAATTATTAACGTGTGTACGTGACGCGATACTCAATCAAAGTCCCATATGTCGCTATTAACCCCCCCCCCCCCCCACCCCACCACCTATTATAAAGGTGTATCCTAACCGGACGTGAGCGACGCGTGCGATTATTTAAGCAATTATTGCTTTCCATGGCAGTATCCTAACCGCACGCATACGGATCTTTCGCGCCGTACGCGTGCGGTTAGGATGCAGCAATTGAAATCAATGATTTTTAAAATAATCGCTCGCGTCCGGTTAGGATACAGCTTTAGGATACAGACTATAATGTCAGAATCACCAAATGTTTCATATCCAATAATTAAATCGATTAATAAATCGATATATATGCTCTAGTGGTGTCGTTAAACAAAACACACAACTAAATTTAAAAAGACGAAGATTGTTTTGTTTCACCACACCACTAGAGCACATTGATTAATTACTAAGTAATCATCGGCTATTGCATGTCAAACAGTTTGGGTAATTCCTAATTCCTAATGCAGCATGAGATCTTTTATATGCAATATCCCACAGACAGGACCAGTTGTGATGCACTGGTTGGAACGAGAAAAAACTCAATCAGTTGAATGGATCAACCGAGGTGGTCCAATCGTGCGACGCAGGCACCTCAGGCGAGGGCACTCAAGTGACTAGCCCTAGCCATATTTAAAGAGTAATTTAAAGAATAATGCAATCTTGGTCAGAGTAAAATCTGTTGTTTAAAAATTACCCCATACAAGAATCACCAAACAAATGAAAGAGTATTGTAGCGGAAGGCTTACGTAGATGTTAACTTCGTTAACATTTTGTTGTGACCTGTACATTGTTTCACGGTACAAAAGTACAAGACAACAATTCCATGTCGTGGTATTTGCATAACGGCAGCCTTAATTTTCCAGATAACACGTATGTGACAAAATCCTTATTACAACTTAAATATAGGTATTGGACGCGAGGGGTGGCCACACCGAGGATTCAGTGCATACACACGATTAAAAGGAAATTAATATCTTGCGTCACCCCCCCCCCACCACTTGCTTGCATGTTCCGATGCCTATGCACGAAGCAGTTTTCAGGATCACACCAGAAAGTGGAAGCTACATATTTAACACCTATTACAAATATTAAACTAGTGAAATGAATAACATCTACATGGCTGCGAAATATGTGAATCTGTGCAACATAACTAATTCCAAGAACTGTTTAAGGAACTTTGAAACCTGTGCTGACCCACATTTATTAAAGGAACCACACGCATACAGCAGCGACCGACATTTGTGTTTATGATTCAGTGACAGCGCGCGCGAAATGACAGTCATCAACGTGAGGAAGCTGACACTGACTCAGACACTAAGCTCCGCCCCCAGACCACGACGTAATAACATCACAGAATTTAAAGTCACGAACTCCTTTTTTTAACAGTTCAGCGCCGTTTTCTTTAGCTTCGCGAAAGATGAGCATATACTGCCCCACCGATGGCACCCCATTGAGTATTGCCACCACAGCTGTCAAGTCCACTGCGTCATTTTAAACGATAAACAAATATATGAGTTTTACCAGAGATGAAAAAGTAAAGAAAGAAAGAAATGTTTTATTTAACGACGCACTCAACACATTTTATTTACGATTATATGGCGTCAGACATATGGTTAAGGACCACACAGATTTTTAGAGGAAACCCTGAAATTTGCACACAATGAGCATGCCCTAAGGTATCTTAGACATCATAACCCTGATATGCCAGAATGATATGGCGTTGTTTGGAATTTGCACACAATGAGCGTGCCCTAAGGTATCTTAGACATCATAACCCTGATATGCCAGAATGATATGGCGTTGTTTGGAATCTGCACACAATGAGCGTGCCCTAAGGTATCTTAGACATCATAACCCTGATATGCCAGAATGATATGGCGTTGTTTGGAATCTGCACACAATGAGCGTGCCCTAAGGTATCTTAGACATCATAACCCTGATATGCCAGAATGATATGGCGTTGTTTGAAATCTGCACACAATGAGCGTGCCCTAAGGTATCTTAGACATCATAACCCTGATGTGGCAGAATGATATGGCGTTGTTTGGAATCTGCACACAATGAGCGTGCCCTAAGGTATCTTAGACATCATAACCCTGATATGCCAGAATGATATGGCGTTGTTTGAAATCTGCACACAATGAGCATGCCCTAAGGTATCTTAGACATCATAACCCTGATATGCCAGAATGATATGGCGTTGTTTGGAATCTGCACACAATGAGCATGTCCTAAGGTATCTTAGACGAATCTAGGAAAAAAAGTCACAGGAAAAAAAGTCACAATTTTTAATTAAGAGATTTTTGTTAAATGTTCTGTGATTTTAATGTTGTTGGTTTAGGCGGATGTTCCACCCAATACCATGAAGAAATTCTGCCACATTCTTGCGGTCCTCAAGGCGATCAACACACAAGTTGCGAAGACGCTCTTGCAGTTGGACGTAGCGTCGACGAACCTGGCGTCGAGGTGGGTTACCAACCACATCCTGCTGGATGATGGTGTCCACTGTAGCCTGCTCACGTTGAAACCATTCGATAACTCGCTAGATTGATGGGTGGTAGTAGCCTACAAGGTTGAAGAACATGTTGTTCCAACATTCGCACACGTTGTTTGTACGCGGATTATTGTTCATGGTGGCATCATCAACGTTCCACAGGACAGGAGCAAACATTGGTGGAACACGGCGCAACCTGAGCTGAGCACCGGGCCTGTCTGTTGGCTGCTGAATCTGTCGGAAAGAACCATTGACATATGTACGATCAAAGTACGTAAGTAAGTCCTCGACTTCAGGTGGATCGTGCGGCATGACAGCTTTTAGGTGTTCCATACCCTCCTCAACTTCATCTAATGGCAAAAAGGCAAGAGCATCCATCATACCACAGAACAGGCGAAAGTCAGCATCGGCCATGTAGTGTGGACCCAAGCCCAAGTCCTGAATCTTACGCCAGGTGCATTGCGTAAGATGATAGAAACAACCCTTACTGGTAACATCACGACCGAAGACAGCAAGGACAGCTCGCAGTACACCATCCTCAAAGTCCGTCACTATAGTTTGTATATTCAGGTCAAAGTCTGATTCTGCACACTTGTCCACTACAACCTAAAATAGTTCCTCGTAAGTGGCTCGGGTCTTGTTAGGAAGGAGAGCGTAAACAGTAGTAATAGCTGTATCACTGAAGGGCACACGGATGACGTACAGTTGCTTGAAGACTTTTGGAGCCATGGAGAAGTTACCATCCATGTAGAGGGTGTTGGCAGCAGCAAGATGTTTTAGGCCTTCCTTGGTAGCAAACTTGAGGAGGCGGTTATTTATATTTGGGCGATTATCGTAGATTAGAAACTCCTCGGGGTTTGGGCCAACTGTCTGCATGAACTCGACGGGCAGATCACCCAGATCTTCCAGCAGACGCGGCACAGGTGGAGTCGGCCGTTGGTTGCGAGAGTTCGCTTGCATGTACTAGCAGAAGGTAGAAGTGCACGTACCTGAAAAATTGAAACGTGACTTAATAACTCAAGACTATAAAGTTGGAAGGCTCAAAATGATAAATTTAAGTAACTTCATGATGGCTTTAAAAAGCTCATGGATACGAAGATTGTTTCTGGATAATTCAAAATGGATTAATCTTTTTATGTCTGTTACAAAGATATCAACAAATGAGTTAATAATATATGGAGATTGCTTCATAACGAGAAAAGCAAACCAAATTACAAATAGGTTTTGGAGAGATACATTACTTAGTGGGGTAAAGATAGAAAGTAAACATAATCCTCAAACTGTAAACGATATTTTATGTATTAATCTCTGGCATAACGGTGAAATACTTATAGATCGAAAACCATTTATTTATGTAAATTTTATATAAATATATATCATGCAACACAAAACAAAAAGTGCACGTACGTCATTGTCACATTGACTGACACCATGGGCAAAGATCTGGCCTGGCTTGTCCCGGGTCCTGGCAGCTTGATCTTTCATCGAGTTGCGTATTTTGGCGAGACGGACGTGGGTCTGATCTGCAGCATGGTTGTGGGGTTTAACTGCTTCTGGGTGCTCTCTCTGTAAGTCTGTTATCATAGAACCTCGACAATTACCACTAGATCTTTTGACACATTTCCATTACAACTTTGTTTTGCGAGTTGCATGTTTGGTATACATGAACCCCTCATGACAGATTTTGTGACCACCCTTATTGCTATGAATAACTTCCATATTAAATATACTTCTGATACTAGCAAGCTGAAGAATATATCTATATATAGTGAAACACATTTAACCTTAGGCATTTTATAAATCATTTACAATAGGAAGCCCTTAGTTTAAATCTATCCTTATCAGTAAGCTAGACCCAAGCATCACCCCTGCACAATATGAAGACTCTTTCTTTAATCCTGCCTAATTGACCCTAATTAATAAGTGTAACAATTAGTCAACACCCATGCACAATATGAGGCCTCTTTCTTTAATCTAGCCTAATTGACCTACTTAACAATTACCCCATGCATACTATGAGTATGATGCCACATTCAATACTCTACAAACCCATACATTTTGTTACATAAAAATTGTGACTTTTTTTCCTGTGATTTTTTTTCCAATACTAAATTGTGACTTTTTTTCTGTGACGTTTTTTTCTGTGACTTTTTTTCCAGCCACCTCTTAGACATCATAATCCTGATATCTTAGAAGTTGTGACATGTAAGCATCAAAAGCTGGAGCAAAAGGTATATTGCTCGACATAAAAGGAAAATTGTCTATTGGAAAGATGAAGTCATCCGTTTTGTCAATTCGTTCATTCGTTCATTCATTCATTCATTCCGTTTTGTCATGGATGTTTGGATATTATAAGATGGTGACTGGAAATCGCAGCTTTAAAGCAAACGACCGCAACCCACATCATTATACGTCCATTATACAATACACCTAAATGGGATAACATTTATATCTATCCATTCATTATGCATGTACCTACAATTTAATATATTCTGCCTTCTCAATATACATTTGGTTTTATAGAGTCTGAATTAAGCAAAATATTATAATGATGTTTATTTCCTTTTGCAATTGATCTTAAAACGTATATGGAATACTTGAGTTTGCTAATTTGATCTTAAATTTTATTATTTGTACTGGACAATGCTATTTTATTGCATATATTTCACCTTGAAACTTAAACAAATTGGAATTAGTATTATAATTTAATTTAAATTAATCATATTTTATAAAGTTACCTTTTTTCAACTATTATTCAATATATTTTTTATCGTATTAAAACACTTTTATTATCACAATTTTTCAGCATTCTATTTTGAATCTGTATCTGTAGTCGTTATGGGTTTTAGCCATGCAATGTTTTTGCGTGCCATAATGTATTATTGTATGCTAGCTTCCTTAATTCAACAGTGTTCAGGGGCGGGGCGTAGCCCAGTGGGAGAGCGCTCGCTTGATGCGTGGTCGGTTTAGGATCGATCCGAATCGGTGGGCCAATTGTGCTATGTCTCATTCCAGCCAGTGCACCACAATTGGTATATCAAATGCCGTGGTATGTGCTATCCTGTATGTGGGATTTTGCATATAAAATATCCCTTGCAACTTGCTGCATTAGTAAAATTGTAGCGGGTTTTCTCTTATGACTGTGTCAGAATGACCAAATGTTTGACATCCAATAGCCGATGATTACCAAATCAATGTGCTCGACACACTTTAATCAACTAATTTCAATATTTGGTGTAATCCTTTTGGTTAACGTTTAATTTTATCTTGTTTTTCTTTCCATCTACATTGAATAATTTGTATTGTAAATTTTATCTTGAATGTCTTTAACTAGCGTATTTGGAATGGATGAAAATAAATGATTTAGTTTAGTAAGTATTAAGGATTTTAAACGGTGTTTCGACCCAATATGTGTTCTGAACTTAATTTCTTGTTTCTAATTTAGGTCTCACTACACAGATCACTTCCGGGTGAGAGTTCATTCATCACGGTCCACTATAGTTCCTAATTGTGGCACATGTTATGGTTCACATATTCACTTCTAGGAAATGGTGAAGAATTAAAACAATATGTATGTTTAATGGTAAGCCTTCTGGCTGTATTTTGCCCATGTTATTTTGTAATATTGTGCATCGACCTTTTGGGACATGGGTATATAGTGCAAGTGACAGCCGGAGTGAATCGGTTAATGAACCACCTGTTCGGACCGGTACTACAACCAGATGCGGTCATATAGCAAAAAACTGAGACGGAAATGTTCACAATTTTGGAATGAATATAAATGCTTATATAATGTATGTTCGCAATGGTGTATGTTGTTAGTGCCAACGAGAACCCGTGCTATGGGCAATCTTCGCTTGAAGTTGGGCAGTTAAACATGGGTTTCAATGGCAGATAACATCTGTGTAGTGAGACCTTAGACTATCGGGTACTCGCAGGGTCGTCCTGAACTAGAGTTAAAGTGATCAGGATTAGTTTCTTTTTACAGGCCATATATTTATTACATCTCTGACTAGGGGCGCCGCTGTGTTATTTAAACAACTTCAACAGTTTAGTACGGTGTCAGGAAGTTTGGCACGCGTGGATAAACCACGAATCTGGCGCTGACGCGATCCTGTTTGATCACTGAAAGTCGAGAAAAAGGCCGCACGTTCGATATTAACGACTTACCCAACAGAAACATTCTGTCAAGTGTTTTCTGTGAAACGGGATCTCGACTGGAACACAGATTTACAAATATTTAAAACTTGTTCAAGTGGGTACAGTACAGTGCACCCTTTTAAAACAGACCTGACAGACTACAAACAGCCCGTATTTATAAGGCAGTGTAAATTATTTTTCTTTTATAAACGATCATATTAAGGTTCAAACACGTTATCCTGGACACACAATTTTGTGGTGTAAGCTGTTTTTCCAGGACAGGCTACAGGAAATCCGCTGCCGACACACAGGGTGCTTAACGTTAGCAGCTAATTGTATTTTGTGTGCACTATTGCAGAGACAGTAATGCAGTGTTGTATTGGGTGATTCCATGCGGCCACCTAGCTATAGTGTAAGGCGTACATTCCATTTGTCCGTAATCCATGTATGTAATCAGCAGCGCGTAATCCATAGCAATCACTCTTTATGCAAACAGGTGGAGTATATTCCATATCTCAACTTTTCCTGCGTCTCCGTTCGTCTGTGCATATCTACGCATTGTTAATGACGTACACAGCTACGCACTGTTAATGACGTACACAGCTACGCACTGTTAATGACGTACACAGCTACGCACTGTTAATGACGTACACAGCTACACACTGTTAATGACGTACACAGCTACACACAACTCGTGTGATGTGGCTTACAGGGACGGGACGTAGCCCAGTGATAAAGCGCTCACTTGATACGCGGTTGGTCTAGGATCGATCCTCATTGGGTTATTTTTCGTTCCAGCTTGTGCATCATGACTGGTATATCAAAGGCCGTGGTATTTGCTATCCTGTCTGTGGGATGGTGCATATAAAAAAATACCTTGCTACTAATGAACAAATGTAGCGGGTTTCTTCTCTAAGGCTATATATTACTATATATTATAAATTACCAAATATATGACATCCAATAGCCGGTGATTAATAAATCAACGTGCCCTAGTGGTGTCGTTAAACGAAACAAACGTTGTTTGATATGGGTTGTGTAGTCGATTTGTCCTAGATGGTCTCATTTTTTTCTCCATCCGAACCAGCGCCCCACGACTGGTACACGGACGCCTTGACAAAGTCCATGGTATGTACTGTCCTATATACTGAAAATTGCATGTAAAACATCTCTCGCTGTTTTAGAACATGGCTAGCCTCTTTAGCGGTAATGGGTTTTCTCTCTTCCTCGACTAGGTGTTGACATAACCATATGGTTTAACATGTGTTGCCGTGTCGTGAAACAACCTTGACAGACATCCTTCCTTTCTTTTCCTTGTTTTCTAATTTAACTGGCCGCTGGAAAGTAATGCGTAGTGAGTGTTGCACAATGTAGGCAGGGCGGAGTCGGCAATGAAAAGGACCTTCTAGCAAACATGTAAACGGGTTTTAAATATTAAGTGTTATGAATTGATTATTTCTAGATCCAACAACTAACTACACGTTGCATGTCAGTGTATACCACGGCTTTTATATACTGACTGAATGAAATAAGGGAACACACCAATAGAAATAGCAAATACTGACTGAAACGAAACACCTCATCGACAGTATCAGACAGTTAACGGTGCCACTGACAGTCAATTCCACACGGTACCGTATTGACATACATTCACATATTATATCTCTACATTTTATACAGATGTAAACACTCTAGTAGTGAGTGAAATGTGGTCTCAAATAGCACTTGTTCCCTTAGTGTTAGCATCAGTATAGATGTACATGCATTTTAATAAACTTGCTGTGATGTTTGAGGTTTGATAAAGGAATATTCACCTAGACATAAGTAGTGGTGGTCGTGGTCGTGGTCCTGGTCGTGGTGTGTGCGTGTGTTGGTCGTGGTCCTGGTCGTGGTCCTGGTCGTGGTATGTGCGTGTGGTGGTCGTGTCCATATTGGTGGTGGTGGTGCTGGTGCTGGTGGTAGTGTTAGTGTTATTTGTGGTGGTTGTGGTAGTGTTATTGACGGTGATGGTGGTGTGTGCGTGTAGTGGTGGTGGTGGTGGTGTGTGTGTGTGTGTGTATGTGTGTGTGTGTGGGGTGGGTGGGTGGTATGTTGATAATGCTAAAAATGGTTGCCTGATGTTTGCTGGAAGCAGCTAAATGCCAGATTTGTTTTGCCAGATTTCCATGTTGACAATGGTTAAAACATTTTCTCTCACATTCAAGTTTATTAGCAGCCGCTCCACCCACGTTTTCGTATATTCATGGCCACAATACGCATCATGTTAACTGTGTTTACAAAAGTTGTAATATTATTAACACAAACATCGGAAATCGGCTTATAAAACTGTAATCTGGATAGCGCTCGTGTCCCGGCGTCTTCAATCGGGGATCTGGTTTTAGAAACTATTACTTTTCATTGATCCCTCGTTTGACTGGAGGACCGGGCAATTAAGACGTTTCAGTGACGTTTATCATATTGTCGGGGCGTGCCCAGGCATCATACTGAGAGCCGAGTGCGGTGCCGCACTCTCCACAGGCGCGAACCCGACACTCGAGCCACAAGTGGCGTGGTCCCGGAACGCGTTCAGGGGTCTCGCTTTCAAATCCTCTTAACGGACACCCGCGCTAAACACAAATCAGATTAATGAAAATATTATCTACCCACTCATGATAATAGTCAGTAATATTCTCTACCCATTCATGATAACAGTCAGTAATATTCTCTACCCACTCATGATAATAGTCAGTAATATTCTCTACCCACTCATGATAGTAGTCAGTAATATTCTCTACACACTCATGATAATAGTCAGTAATATTCTCTACACACTCATGATGTCAGTAATATTCTCTACACACTCATGATACTAGTCAGTAATATTCTCTACCCACTCATGATAATAGTCAGTAATATTCTCTACACACTCATGATAATAGTCAGTAATATTCTCTACACACTCATGATAATAGTCAGTAATATTCTCTACCCACTCATGATAATAGTCAGTAATATTCTCTACCCACTCATGATAACAGTCGGTAAAATACTATGACCACTCATTATATAGTCAGTAATCTCTACCCACTCATTATACAGTCAGTAATATTCTGTACCCACTCATTATAGTCAGTAATATTCTGTACCCACTTATTATATAGTCAGTAATATTCTGTACCCACTTATTATATAGTCAGTAATATTCTGTACCCACTCATAGTCAGTAATATTCTGTACCCACTTATTATATAGTCAGTAATATTCTGTACCCACTTATTGTAGTCAGTAATATTTTGTACCCACTCATTACACAGTCAGTAATATTCTGTACCCACTCATTATACAGTCAGTAATATTCTGTACCCACGTATTATATAGTCAGTAATATTCTGTACCCACTCATTATAGTCAGTAATATTCTGTACCCACTCATTATCATTATACAGTCAGTAATATTCTGTACCCACTCATTATCATTATATAGTCAGTAATATTCTGTACCCACTCATTATATAGTCAGTAATATTCTGTACCCACTCATTATACAGTCAGTAATATACTGTACCCACTTATTATATAGTCAGTAATATTCTGTACCCACTCATTATAGTCAGTAATATTCTGTACCCACTTATTATATAGTCAGTAATATTATGTACCCACTTATTGTAGTCAGTAATATTTTGTACCCACTCATTACACAGTCAGTAATATTCTGTACCCACTCATTATACAGTCAGTAATATTCTGTACCCACTTATTATATAGTCAGTAATATTCTGTACCCACTCATTATAGTCAGTAATATTCTGTACCCACTCATTATAAAGTCAGTAATATTCTGTACCCACTCATTATCATTATACAGTCAGTAATATTCTGTACCCACTCATTATCATTATACAGTCAGTAATATTCTGTACCCACTCATTATCATTATATAGTCAGTAATATTCTGTACCCACTCATTATATAGTCAGTAATATTCTGTACCCACTCATTATACAGTCAGTAATATTCTGTACCCACTCATTATATAGTCAGTAATATTCTGTACCCACTCATTATACAGTCAGTAATATTCTGTACCCACTCATTATCATTATACAGTCAGTAATATTCTGTACCCACTCATTATCATTATATAGTCAGTAATATTCTGTACCCACTCATTATATAGTCAGTAATATTCTGTACCCACTCATTATAGTCAGTAATATTCTGTACCCACTTATTATACAGTCAGTAATATTCTGTACCCACTCATTATACAGTCAGTAATATTCTGTACCCACTCATTATAGTCAGTAATATTCTGTACCCACTCATTATATAGTCAGTAATATTCTATACCCAATTATTATACAGTCAGTAATATTGTGTACCCACTCATTATACAGTCAGTAATATTGTGTACCCACTCATTATACAGTCAGTAATATTCTGTACCCACTTATTATATAGTCAGTAATATTCTGTACCCACTCATTATATAGTCAGTAATATTCTGTACCCAATTATTATACAGTCAGTAATATTGTGTACCCACTCATTATACAGTCAGTAATATTGTGTACCCACTCATTATACAGTCAGTAATATTGTGTACCCACTCATTATACAGTCAGTAACATTCTGTACCCACTCATTATCAATATACAGTCAGTAATATTGTGTACCCACTAATTATACAGTCAGTAACATTCTGTACCCACTCATTATCAATATACAGTCAATAATATTCTGTACCCACTCATTATACAGTCAATAATATTCTGTACCCACTCATTATACAGTCGGTAATATTCTGTACCCACTCATTATACAGTCAGTAATATTCTGTACCCACTCATTATACAGTCAGTAATATTCTGTACCCACTCATTATACAGTCAGTAAAATTCTGTACCCACTCATTATACAGTCGGTAATATTCTGTACCCACTCATTATACAGTCGGTAATATTCTGTACCCACTCATTATACAGTCAATAATATTCTGTACCCACTCATTATACAGTCGGTAATATTCTGTACCCACTCATTATACAGTCAGTAAAATTCTGTACCCACTCATTATCATTATGCAGTCAGTAATATTCTGTACCCACTCATTATCATTATACAGTCAGTAATATTCTGTACCCACTCATTATCAATATACAGTCAGTAATATTCTGTACCCACTCATTATCATTATACAGTCAGTAATATTCTGTACCCACTCATTATCAATATACAGTCAATAATATTCTGTACCCACTTATTATACAGTCAGTAACATTCTGTACCAACTCATTATCAATATACAGTCAATAATATTCTGTACCCACTCATTATACAGTCAGTAAAATTCTGTACCCACTCATTATCATTATGCAGTCAGTAATATTCTGTACCCACTCATTATCATTATACAGTCAGTAATATTCTGTACCCAATCATTATCATTATACAGTCAGTAATATTCTGTACCCACTCATTATCATTATACAGTCAGTAATATTCTGTACCCACTCATTATCATTATACAGTCAGTAATATTCTGTACCCACTCATTATCATTATACAGTCAGTAATATTCTGTACCCACTCATTATCAATATACAGTCAGTAACATTCTGTACCCACTCATTATCAATATACAGTCAGTAATATTCTGTACCCACTCATTATCATTATACAGTCAGTAATATTCTGTACCCACTCATTATACAGTCAGTAACATTCTGTACCCACTCATTATCAATATACAGTCAGTAATATTCTGTACCCACTCATTATCATTATACAGTCAGTAACATTCTGTACCCACTCATTATCAATATACAGTCAGTAATATTCTGTATCCACTCATTATCATTATACAGTCAGTAATATTCTGTACCCACTCATTATCAATATACGGTCAGTAATATTCTGTACCCACTCATTATCAATATACAGTCAGTAATATTCTGTACCCACTCATTATCAATATACAGTGAATAACATTCTGTACCCACTCATTATCATTATACAGTCAGTAACATTCTGTACCCACTCATTATCATTATACAGTCAATAACATTCTGTACCCACTCATTATCATTATACAGTCAGTAACATTCTGTACCCACTCATTATCAATATACAGTCAATAACATTCTGTACCCACTCATTATCATTATACAGTCAGTAACATTCTGTACCAACTCATTATCAATATACAGTCAATAACATTCTGTACCCACTCATTATCATTATACAGTCAGTAACATTCTGTACCAACTCATTATCAATATACAGTCAGTAATATTCTGTACCCACTCATTATCAATATACAGTCAGTAATATTCTGTACCCACTCATTATCATTATACAGTCAATAATATTCTGTACCCACTCATTATCATTACACAGTCAGTAATATTCTGTACCCACTCATTATCAATATACAGTCAATAATATTCTGTACCCACTCATTATACAGTCAGTAACATTCTGTACCCACTCATTATCATTATACAGTCAGTAACATTCTGTACCCACTCATTATCATTATACAGTCAGTAACATTCTGTAACCACTCCTTATCATTATACAGTCAGTAACATTCTGTACCCACTCGTTATCATTATACAGTCAGTAACATTCTGTACCCACTCATTATCAATACACAGTCAGTAATATTCTGTACCCACTTATTATCATTATACAGTCAGTAACATTCTGTACCCACTCATTATCAATATACAGTCAGTAATATTCTGTACCCACTAATTATACAGTCAGTAATATTCTGTACCCACTCATTATCAATATACAGTCAGTAATATTCTGTACCCACTCATTATACAGTCAGTAACATTCTGTACCCACTCATTATCATTATACAGTCAGTAATATTCTGTACCCACTCATTATCATTATACAGTCAGTAATATTCTGTACCCACTCATTATCAATATACAGTCAGTAATATTCTGTACCCACTCATTATCATTATACAGTCAGTAATATTCTGTACCCACTCATTATCAATATACAGTCAATAATATTCTGTACCCACTCATTATACAGTCAGTAACATTCTGTACCAACTCATTATCATTATACAGTCAGTAACATTCTGTTCCCACTCATTATCATTATACAGTCAGTAACATTCTGTACCCACTCATTATCATTATACAGTCAGTAACATTCTGTACCCACTCATTATCATTATACAGTCAGTAACATTCTGTACCCACTCATTATCATTATACAGTCAGTAACATTCTGTACCCACTCATTATCATTATATAGTCAGTGATATTATGTACCCACTCATTATACAGTCAGTAACATTCTGTACCCACTCATTATCAATATACAGTCAGTAATATTCTGTACCCACTCATTATCATTATACAGTCAGTAACATTCTGTACCCACTCATTATCAATATACAGTCAGTAATATTCTGTACCCACTCATTATCATTATACAGTCAGTAACATTCTGTACCCACTCATTATCAATATACAGTCAATAACATTCTGTACCCACTCATTATCATTATACAGTCAGTAATATTCTGTACCCACTCATTATCATTATACAGTCAGTAATATTCTGTACCCACTCATTATCATTATACAGTCAGTAATATTCTGTACCCACTCATTATCATTATACAGTCAGTAACATTCTGTACCCACTCATTATCATTATACAGTCAGTAACATTCTGTACCCACTCATTATACAGTCAGTAACATTCTGTACCCACTCATTATCATTATACAGTCAGTAACATTCTGTATCCACTCATTATCATTATACAGTCAGTAACATTCTGTACCCACTCATTATCATTATACAGTCAGTAACATTCTGTATCCACTCATTATCATTATACAGTCAGTAATATTCTGTACCCACTCATTATACAGTCAGTAACATTCTGTACCCACTCATTATCAATATACAGTCAGTAATATTCTGTACCCACTCATTATCATTATACAGTCAGTAACATTCTGTACCCACTCATTATCAATATAGTCAGTAATATTCTGTACCCACTCATTAACATTCTGTACCCACTCATTATCAATATACAGTCAGTAACATTCTGTACCCACTCATTATCAATATACAGTCAGTAATATTCTGTACCCACTCGTTATCAATATACAGTCAGTAATATTCTGTACCCACTCGTTATCAAGATACAGTCAGTAACATTCTGTACCCACTCGTTATCATTATACAGTCAGTAACATTCTGTACCCACTCGTTATCATTATACAGTCAGTAATATTCTGTACCCATTATCATTATACAGTCAGTAACATTCTGTACCCACTCATTATCATTATACAGTCAGTAACATTCTGTACCCACTCATCATTATACAGTCAGTAATATTCTGTACCCACTCATTATCATTATGTAACAGGGTTCAAAGGACGAAAACAACACGTCACGACGTTTGGAAATGATTTACTTCATAAAGTTCATTATGTCATTGCAAACAACGCCCTGGAAGAATAAAATATACAATATATAACAGGCGTTCATTATAAATAATTACATGTATGCGTCATAAAAATCATCGTCATAAAAATAGTTCGATCATACATGTCAATCACAACATCATAAAAATATGTCCATCACAGGTCATCAATATTAAAAAAATATATATTAACATTTCAATTCGTATCCCATTAATGTCACGGTTATAAGTAACATCTACTAAACTATAATATCTTCCTAATCAAACAATCTGTTTGATTAAACTAAACCTGAATAACCTTTTGGTCCACACCTACATGTATATGATAGATATCGGGATAATCAATTCCAAGGGGAGGTAATTACAAGAATAACAAATGGTTGAGATTTAGTGAACACATTAACCTAATTGACTTAAAATAAATTACTGTGGAATGTTGTCAGAATAAAAAAATACTTTACTATATTAAATATTACAATTATGTTATAATGAAGTTTAAGATTAATAATTAATTGAAATAACTGCTTGATTACTAACTAACTATGTCATACCCTGTATGTGGTACACGAGCGTAAACAATGCCGGTGGTCAACAAGAGTGTGTGAGAACCTGGGGAATAAATTATAAACTATTAAGCATCATAAACTACAGATGCTTACGAACCTGCAACAAAATAAAACATTGGCACAGCATACACTCATAAATCATACACGCATATCTTCGTACAATTATGATAGTGGAAATATTAAAATAAGTTGATGTTTAAAATACAAACATATCTTTACGCTGAAGAATTAAGTGTTATTGATATAATATATTTATATGATTCCTTTTTAGAAATAATTTAAAACATTTAGTAGTTTGTTATACTTAGTCGTAGAACTCCTAGAACTTGCACAATTAGTTATATTATTATCAAAACAATGTAATCATTTATCTGCATTAATTCGCTAGTATGTGAGCAATATATTTATATATATTATTAATAATGTTTAACTAAAAGAAAGAAATTAATTTGTACCTATAATGTATTCTGATCTGTCGCCTGTCAAAACCCGTCAAACATGTCTGCTGTTCATGTAGTGTGTGCACGTGAAAAGCATGCAGTGCTATTAGCCAATCAGATAAAGGGTACCTGACTGAGAAAACTAATAGAATAAATACTATTTGACAGACAACAATATCTGACAAATACCTGCGAAATATTAAAATAACAAATTACATATTTACACAATATTAAAACATCATCTGCTACACACTTCCCCCCACCGTGAAATGACGTCCTCGTCATTTAACACTACTGCTGACCAAACTTAAAATAGCATGGCCAACATCTGACGGTGTTGTAAACACCCCCTCAGCTTGAAGAGATCTGAGGTAATTGGCACGTACATACCAGTCAGGTTGTGACACTGCTGAAAAGACATAATCTCCTCCAGTCATCCACGTAGGCTCTGTGCGTTGTCGGCTCGACCGCCGAGGTTGGGGCATAGGTGGAGTAACTCTGTTATCTTCAGAAACAATGTCGTTTTCTTCATTACTTGGGTCGGGATCAACATACACCAGTTGAGTTGGGGGTTCGTCCGATTCCTGCTCACTGGAAACGTCATTTTCTGATGTCTCCGATACAGCAGCATCTTCGGGTACCTCTACATCTCCTAGAACCTCATCATCAGCACTCATGTCCTCTCTCTGGTCATCCTGTACTGCTTCTACCTCAGATGGCCCATCAGCTGCAATATCAGCTGAAACTGAAGTATCAGATGGGTAGGCGGAGATAATAACTAAATCGTCATCCCCAGACTCAACTTCTTGGTCACTGTCAACTACGGTAGTAGTTTTCACCTCGGTGCTATCTTTTACTGAAGATGTTAAAGTCCGATTCCTCCTTGGTTTAGGGACTGGTACCAAAGGTTCCTGTGGAGCAATGGATCCTATGTGAAGTAGTAAATTCCTATGTAGCGTTCTCTTGCGACCATCTCCATTTTCCTTGCCAACGATGAAAACTGGTATGGATGGATTTGGTTGTTTCTGAATGATGTACACATCTTCTTCCCACTTGTCTGATAGTTTGTGCTTACCATCAAACGCAACAATCTTCACTAGCACTCTATCTCCTGGTTCCAACACTGCAGCTCTTGCTTTCTGATCATAATACAGTTTTTGTCTTGTTTGAGACTTCTTGACTGCAGCGGAGGCTAAATCATAAGCATGTGTTAGATGTTCTCGTAATTCTTTGTTGTAGGCTGCTACAGATTTGGATTTCTTTGTCTCCATGTCCAATCCAAAAGCCATATCCACAGGTAAACGCGGTTGACGTCCAAACATCAATGAAAATGGAGAATAACCTGTAGTTTCATGACGTGTGCAATTATATGCATGAACTAAAGGACCTACATGTACTCTCCAATTCTTCTTGCTGTTCGAATCTAAAGTTCCGAGCATGTTGCAGAGTGTCCGGTTGAAGCGTTCGCACATGCCGTTACCCATTGGGTGATAGGGTGTGGTTCTGGATTTGTCAATCTTCAACATGGCACACAGCTCTTGCATCAGTTTTCCCGTGAAATTAGCTCCTTGGTCGGAATGAATACGTTTTGGAATTCCATAGTGAACTACAAAGTTGTTGAAAAACGTCTCTGCTGTAGTCTTTGCAGTCATGTTTTTGGTGGGATATGCCTGCGCATACCTGGTGAAATGGTCGGTAACTACTAAGATATACTGTTGCCCTCCTTTCGATGGTTCCAATGTCAAGAAATCCATACAGACAAGTTCAAGCGGATGTGAAGTTTCTATACTGACTAAAGGTGCTCTACTTGTTGTAGGTGTCTTTCTGCGTAAACAAGGCACAGAGTTATGAACATGTTCCTCAACATCTTTTGTCATTCCCGGCCAGAAAAATCGTTCTTTAATGAGTGATAATGTTCTATCTCTGCCTGGGTGTCCAACATTATCATGCAAGCTGCTCAAAGCCACCAATCGGCATCTGTCTGGAAGGACCAGCTGTTCGTGTGTCTCACCATCCACTTTAGTGATTCGGTACAAAACACCACGCTTAAGTTGAAGCTGTTGAAAGGTCTTCAGAAATCCGATCATCTCCTGATTTCCAGTATACTGCAACCTGTCAGGTCTGGTTCCATTCCTCAAATGTCCGATGACTGTGGCAAGTGCTGGATCCTTGTTTTGAGAACGTCTCCATTCACGAGCATTCTCTACACATTTGTCCTCTGTAATATCGGTATCATCAAATTCACTAACATCAATGGACAAACACAAACTTTCAGCCAAATTGGAAACACAAGTTGACTTACAAATTGCTTGAATGGAATCGTTTGACAAACTTTCCATTTCTTGTGAAACATCTGTGTTTTCTGGTAACCTTGACAGTGTGTCAGCATCGGCATTAGCCTTGCCTGGTCTGTATCGGATACTGAAATTATAATTTGCCAATGAAGCCAACCAACGATGTCCAGTGGCATCAAGACGAGCAGAAGTCAATATATATGTCAACGGATTGTTGTCAGTCACCACAATAAAATCATGCCCATATAAATAATCATGGAATTTTTCAGAAATTGACCATTTTAGACATAAAAATTCCAGCTTGTGAGCTGAGTAATTCTTTTCAGAACGGCTCACTCCTCTACTGGCATAGGCAATGACTCTTAAAAGTCCATCTTGTTCCTGGTATAATACAGCTCCCAAACCTTGAGCAGATGCATCCGTGTGGAGCTCAAAAGGTTTGTTGTAATCTGCATATCCCAATATGGGTGGAGAAGAAAGTCTACTTTTTAATTCTTCAAAAGCATCTTCTTGTTCCTTCTCCCATTTCCACTGCACTGCGTCAGAAGCCTGTCTTCTTGTCTTTTTAGAAGCGGATTTTGGCATAAGTTCATTTAATGGCTTCGCAATCTTGGAAAAGTTTGATACAAATTTCCTGTAATATCCTGCAAATCCAACAAATTTTCTAACTTCTTCCGGGGTTTTCGGAGTAGGCCACTGCTTGATCTTATCCACCTTCTCTGGATCTGCTTCTATGCCATCTGCAGAAACAATGTACCCAACATACTTCACTCGATGTTTGAATAGATTGCATTTCTTTGGAGCAAGCTTTAACCCACAGTCACGGAAGTCGTTGAAATACTGTCTCCAATCTCTGGACGTGCTCTTCATAAGACTTTGAAAATACAATCAAGTCATCAATGTAAATCATGCAAATATTGAGATGCAGTTCATCCAGACAAGTTTCCATCAAACGTTGGTATGTTGCTGGGGCATTGGACAACCCAAATGGCATCCTGTTAAACTCATAAAACCCAAGAGGTCCAACAGTAAAAGCAGTCCGTTCTTTGTGTTTTTCCTCGATCTCCACCTGGTGATAACCACTTTTCATATCGAGAACTGAAAAGTATTTCATTCCTCCCAAACAATCCAGAAGTTCATCAATCCGTGGCAAAGCGTAAGAATCTTTGATGGTCCGGTTGTTCAATTGGCGATAATCAATACACATTCTCAGTTTACCATCTTTCTTCTTAGCAAGCACAACATTTGAAGCCCATGGACTATGTGATCGTCGGATAACTCCAGCAGACAAAAGTTGTTGTAGATGACTCTTCACTTCTTCAAACATGGATGGAGGAATCCGTCTATGTCGTTGTTTGAATGGTGTACAGTCATACAAATCAATTCTATGACGAACTTGACCAGAGTAACCAAGATCTTCATCACCTTTAGAGAATATATCCTGAAAATCCTTGACAACTTTTATTCCCTGTTCCACATCCTCTGGAGTAAGGCCTTCTTTCTCAATCTCAACCTGATCTAACAATGTTGTTATGTCAACTGGCTGGTGGACTGGTGGATCCTCTAAAGTCACTGGGTGTAGTTCACAAAGCAGTGCTCGTGGTGGAACAATTACAGTTCGAGACGTTACATTGCAGATATGAACTTCAATAATGTCCAAATTTTCACTGTCATAGGTGACAATAGAAGGTTCAATATCAATGTCATCTGTCAGAGATGACCTTGACGTCGATTGGAGGAGTACACACATCTTCGGTGATTTCAAACCTTTATCAACTCGACCTCTTACAACCACTCTGCTATTAGGAGGAACCAAAATGTTCTTATCTTCCGCACTTTTGACAAAACCCAAACACCAATCATTCCTTGCCAAGTCTTTCTCCTGCAAAACCATACTTCTATAAGCCAAGTACCATGGAGTAAATAATGGAGCTTTTTGTAGAAATTTGTTTCCATGTTTAGTCTTACATTCTGTTATTAGACAACTCAGGATGTTGGTACCCAACAACACAGGCACACGGGCGTTATATTGTGTATCCGGGACAATCAAAAACAGACAAGGTAAATAACAAGTGTCGATTCCACCACCAGTAGTGGCGAGTTGAACCTCGACAAACCCCTTGTAAGGAAGATTTTCTCCTCCTGCGCATTCAATGTTGAGAAGATCTCCAACCGGTTCTAGAGGGATATGCGGCAAATACGAAACAAAAAATGATTCTGAAATGATGGAAACAGTGGCACCAGTGTCTAAGAGAGCACACACTGGTACACCTTCAATAAAGACATCTACTTCGTTAGCATGACCAACTAACCCATCCGGTATATGATTCACTGTAGGGCGAGCATCAGGACTTATGGTCGCCCCCTTCGCATAAGCCCTCGGGAGTTTAAAGGTCGGCGTAAGTGATCACCTCGCACTCTGCAACCTAATGCAATATGTCCAGAATAACCACATCTATAACACACAGGTTCCTGATATTCATAACCTGTAACACCTGCATCCTCAAAGTTGTTACCATCTGGAAAAGATGAAGTGTGCTGACTGTAATTCCGAGTTGGCATTCCCGTCTTTGGCCTTGTGTCATCCACATATTGCGATGTACGTCTTGGTCCAGACTGTTGGCTATAATACGGTGTAACTCCACGAGTAAACATCTTCCTATCACCTCTACTCTGGTTGTATGGTGCATCGAGTCTCGGCTGACTGGCTGGATTCTGAAACTGCTGTTGATTAACAAAAGTAGAATCTTGTCTATGCTTCAAATCTGAAACCTGACTACAAAGATCCTGTACAACTGAAGTGAGTTTATCCAAATCTGTTCGTGTTACAGTATCTGATACTGATGCCATCTTCACCGAAGCAGGTTTCTTGAATAGTGCAGTCGCAGCACTCGCCAGGTTACTCTTCATGTCATACTCAATTTCCCTCAAAGCAATTCTAAGAGCATCAAAGGAATGTATGCTGTCAAATTTATGACCAGAAACCGCCTTCATGCCTGGTATCAACCCACTCCAGATCATGTTTCTCAACATCTCATCTTGCTCTGACAATGGAATTGGATGATGTTCTGTAACCTTTGACAAAAGGTGTTCCAAACGACATCCCCATGCCGATATATCTTCCTCAGCACCCTGACTCGCACCATAAAACTGTGCCATTAAAGCTTCCCTGCGTTGTACTGTCCCAAAAATACTTCCAAGTTTTGCCAAAATATCCTTGGGTGAAGCTTTAGGACCCAATCTCATGGCAACCCGAGCAGCTTCCCCTCTAAGTGATTGTCTGATGGCCTGACTTATGACCTCTGAACCGTAAGCCTTGTCCTGAATTAAACAATTAACTTCGTATGTCCACAAATCAAAAGTAGTATCTTTTCCCTGCCTATCACCACTAAAGAAGGATAATTTTGGAAAACGTGGGAAAACAGCAGATTCCTTGGGTGGTGGTGGTGGTGGCAAAGGATCCTCAGTCTTTAAAAGCGATCCTTGCTGTTGCGACATACCATGAATCCATGTCTTTAAACTGTCAGATGTATCCAATTTGGGTTCCAACCCCATCTTATGAAACACATTGACCAGTTCTCCAATCTGTTGTTCATCAAGTTCCATGGCTGAAGATCAAATCAACTTGATAAAACAATAAACTGAATATAAACAATTCCCAAATAGATGGTACTATGAACACAGTCAACTCCAATCCAAGATCACCAAATATACAAGAAAGCCAGTTTATTTTAAAGAAAATAAACAGTATATGTCTTCATAAATATGAAAACATTCATCAGTGTTCTGAAATTCTTAGAATTTCAACTCAAATATAAAACCTCTGTCTTAAATGGATATTGAAAATATCACAAACCAAGACAAACCACAAGTCCAAAATATAAAACCTGTCTCAAATGGATATTAAAAATATCACAAACTAAGACAAGCCACAAGTCCAAAATGGGTATGCTGAATGAAATTCAGCTATTTGTCAAATAAAATTCAACTCAGGAAAATAATCGATCTATCACCAGCTTTGACAGACTTACAGACAGCAGACACCAATAAATATTATTGGAATATGGTACACGACAATGCAAGCAACAACAAGTCGCAATATAAATTTCCCGAAGAAATGTCACAAATTAAAAAAAAAATGGATAAACAATTCTAAAGTGTGGTTCGATGAGGCAAAACTATACTTTGGTTATCACCGACAAAATCTGGAAAACAAATCAAAAATTTATAAACAGAATGAAACCAACCTGTTAAAGTGTTATCAGTTAAATGGCGAAATAGCAATTGTGTATTTATCAAATAACTTCAGTATAGCTAGTACTGAAGTTAGTGTAAACTGTCAAACTCAACACAGTTGGGCAGTAGTCTTACAGAAGACTTTCCTTTCACATACAATTGGTCTTTCCAATTGCAATTGTGTTAAACACAAGTACAAATAATGATTATAGGAATAAACTACTCAGGAAAAGAACAAATGCACTTGTGTCAAACAACACCAGTACGAATAATAATTATAGGAATAAACTACTACAAAGTACAAATGTGCAGGAAAAAAAAAAAAATGTTAAGTGCTGTGCAAATGTACTGTAGTTATCTTCAGTCCATGGTCAAACAGTCAATATACTTAAATGCATGTGTAAATTATTAATTATTTTTCAAAATGTGTAACTATACTAATATTTAATAACTAGTAGTTAATTCTACCTAAGTGAAATTTATAATTAATTAATTATTATAATTTAATAATTAGTAAGTGTTGTCTTTAATTTTTAAGGGCAACTCACACTTTCAAGCATTATCAGCCTTACCGATACATACCTGAGGGGAAACACACTGAATACTTAAACAGCGTATAAAAAAAAAAAAATAATAATAAAAAAATAAAAAAATATATAAGATGAAGGGGAGATAATCTCAAAAACAAAGTTATTTACTACTGAAAGGTAAACACACAATCTCTAAACACACTGAATACTTAACTCAAAAACAAAGTTGTTTACTACTGAAAGGTAAATGGGTAATAGGAAACATAGCAGGCAAGTCGAGTACAATAAATGGAATATATGGGTACAAAGACCGGAAACTACAGAATAATATTTTAGTTTAAAGCAAAAAAATGGGAAACTACAGAATAATATTTTTGTTTAAAGCAAAAAATGGGAATGTGTAGACCAGCTAAGTACAAGATGGACTAACAAAACTGACAAAATTGTATCTGAAAAATCACAATCCAAATCTAATCAATAAATGTCAGTAAAAAAAATATTAAAGTGTAAAAAAAATGTATACACAATGCATGTACATCAATTGCAATGGCAATAATTATTGTGAGCTCACATAAAAAAAAAATAAACCCCCAAAAATATAAATTTACACACAACAAAAATATTCAAGGCGCCAAAGTATACATGATGGAATTGACAAAGATCACATTTAGCTAGCTAAATACCATTCAATCACAGTCTGTATCACTATCAACAGTTTTCACAACACTTGTGGCATTCCAACGATGTTCAGGTCCAAACGAATTGATGTCCCTACGTCGGCTCCAATTTGTAACAGGGTTCAAAGGACGAAAACAACACGTCACGACGTTTGGAAATGATTTACTTAATAAAGTTCATTATGTCATTGCAAACAACGCCCTGGAAGAATAAAATATACAATATATAACAGGCGTTCATTATAAATAATTACATGTATGCGTCATAAAAATCATCGTCATAAAAATAGTTCGATCATACATGTCAATCACAACATCATAAAAATATGTCCATCACAGGTCATCAATATTAAAAAAATATATATTAACATTTCAATTCGTATCCCATTAATGTCACAGTTATAAGTAACATCTACTAAAATATAATATCTTCCTAATCAAACAATCTGTTTGATTAAACTAAACCTGAATAACCTTTTGGTCCACACCTACATGTATATGATAGATATCGGGATAATCAATTCCAAGGGGAGGTAATTACAAGAATAACAAATGGTTGAGATTTAGTGAACACATTAACCTAATTGACTTAAAATAAATTACTGTGGAATGTTGTCAGAATAAAAAAATACTTTACTATATTAAATATTACAATTATGTTATAATGAAGTTTAAGATTAATAATTAATTGAAATAACTGCTTGATTACTAACTAACTATGTCATACCCTGTATGTGGTACACGAGCGTAAACAATGCCGGTGGTCAACAAGAGTGTGTGAAAACCTGGGGAATAAATTATAAACTATTAAGCATCATAAACTACAGATGCTTACGAACCTGCAACAAAATAAAACATTGGCACAGCATACACTCATAAATCATACACGCATATCTTCGTACAATTATGATAGTGGAAATATTAAAATAAGTTGATGTTTAAAATACAAACATATCTTTACGCTGAAGAATTAAGTGTTATTGATATAATATATTTATATGATTCCTTTTTAGAAATAATTTAAAACATTTAGTAGTTTGTTATACTTAGTCGTAGAACTCCTAGAACTTGCACAATTAGTTATATTATTATCAAAACAATGTAATCATTTATCTGCATTAATTCGCTAGTATGTGAGCAATATATTTATATATATTATTAATAATGTTTAACTAAAAGAAAGAAATTAATTTGTACCTATAATGTATTCTGATCTGTCGCCTGTCAAAACCCGTCAAACATGTCTGCTGTTCATGTAGTGTGTGCACGTGAAAAGCATGCAGTGCTATTAGCCAATCAGATAAAGGGTACCTGACTGAGAAAACTAATAGAATAAATACTATTTGACAGACAACAATATCTGACAAATACCTGCGAAATATTAAAATAACAAATTACATATTTACACAATATTAAAACATCATCTGCCACAATTATACAGTCAGTAACATTCTGTACCCTACCGGCCTCGGTGGCGTCGTGGCAGGCCATCGGTCTACAGGCTGGTAGGTACTGGGTTCGGATCCCAGTCGAGGCATGGGATTTTTAATCGAGATACCGACTCCAAACCCTGAGTGAGTGCTCCGCAAGGCTCAATGGGTAGGTGTAAACCACTTGCACCGACCAGTGATCCATAACTGGTTCAACAAAGGCCATGGTTTGTGCTATCCTGCCTGTGGGAAGCGCAAATAAAAGATCCCTTGCTGCCTGTCGTAAAAAGAGTAGCCTATGTGGCGACAGCGGGTTTCCTCTAAAAACAGTGTCAGAATGACCATATGTTTGACGTCCAATAGCCGATGATAAGATAAAAAAAATCAATGTGCTCTAGCGGCGTCGTTAAATAAAACAAACTTTACTAAAAGTCAATAACATTCTGTACCCACTCATTATCATTATACAGTCGTAACATTCTGTTATAAGATAAAAAAAATCATACTAGCGGCGTCGTTAAATAAAACAAACTTTACTTTTCATTCTGTACCCACTCATTATCATTATACAGTCAGTAACATTCTGTACCCACTCATTATCAATATACAGTCAGTAATATTCTGTACCCACTCATTATCATTATACAGTCAGTAACATTCTGTACCCACTCATTATACAGTCAGTAAAATTCTGTACCCACTCATTATCATTATACAGTCAGTAATATTCTGTACCCACTCATTATACAGTCAGTAATATTCTGTGTCCCCTCATTATACAGTCAGTAAAATTCTGTACCCACTCATTATACAGTCAGTAATATTCTGTACCGACTCATTATACAGTCAGTAATATTCTGTACCCACTCATTATACAGTCAATAATATTCTGTACCCACTCATTATACAGTCAGTAATATTCTGTATCCACTCATTATACAGTCAATAATATTCTGTACCCACTCATTATACAGTCAGTAAAATTCTGTACCCACTCATTATCATTATACAGTCAGTAATATTCTGTACCCACTCATTATACAGTCAGTAATATTCTGTGTCCCCTCATTATACAGTCAGTAAAATTCTGTACCCACTCATTATATATGATTAAAAATATCTTGGTACATATCAAAGTGATACGTCCCACTAGAACGCCAAGTTGGACGTAACACTTCGACATCACACGATGACGTCATCGATTGGCGCACTACAACCTCCAAGGGATGCCAACCAGACGAGTTGAATGATATACATTATTATTGATTATGGGTAATAAATAGGATATTAAACTCGCTACCATTTCGTATCATGTTTATGTCCCTCGTAAAATAATTTTCATTGTCACTTGCAAAAGCTCGTGATAACTGAAAATTATTTCACTCGGGACATAAACATGATACGAAATGGAAGCTCGTTTAATATCCTATAAATATTCTGGCCACTCATTATATATTATGTTCTGTTTTG
The DNA here is from genome assembly GCF_016097555.1 of Gigantopelta aegis. NCBI lineage: Eukaryota > Metazoa > Mollusca > Gastropoda > Neomphalida > Peltospiridae > Gigantopelta > Gigantopelta aegis. The sequence continues at coordinate 2,349,379 of NC_054704.1, forward strand.
GGCACATAAATTATATACGATTATTTCATTGCGGCTGGCCTCATGCGTTTTGCAGACGCACGCATTCAGTCTCGTCGCTCTCACTGAAACTTGTATTTCGATATTTTTAGCCGTGGCGCACGCACGCGCCGCATCCAATCTATATACCCCTGCGCGTGCTGTAACCTCACCGTGGTACAGGGGTGTAACATTCTCTTTGAGAATGGCCAATACAGCACAAATTGAAGTTTAGAGTAAAATTCAGTATCCGTAAAATTCTGTGATATTTGTATTTGTATTTTTGCACAGTTCTTTACACTGTTTTTGTTTAAACCTTGAATTTGTATATTGATGTTGATCATCACTTTATTTATTTGCATTACCATAGTTTGACACCCAATAGCTGATGTATTTTTCGTGTTGGGGTGTCGTTAAACATTCATTCATTCATTCATTCCAATCTATATAAACCTTAAAACAAATAACAATTCTAAGTAGATGCTACTGAATTCTACACATTTCACTTGAGAGATACGATTTACAGGTATCGTTTTAAAGGTGAGGCGATGGATTAGACAGTTAGCCTTGATTTAAGTTATTATTATTATTTAGGATAGAACATATCACAGACTTTGGAGAATGCACTGGAAAATATACATTATCTATGAATATAACTGTCTCTTTATTGAATGGAACTTGAATGCACAATGCAAATTAAAGTATAAGTTTCATTTATGATGCCTCAGTGTTAAAGAGAATGCTACGTCATGAGTTTGTGCCTCTCAGTGGAAGAGCGGCCCCCACGTGCGGTGTTGTTGTTTTGCTCTCCACTGTCAGTTCGGTGCAGGCCACCGACAGCAGCGCTGTGCAGCACGTGTGCCCCTGCACGTTGATGTGACGTGGAGAACAACTTAATGTTGGGAAAGTGTCGACTTGATCACCAAGTGTTTCCAGGTGTGTGCGCGCCAACTCGCGCGTGAGAACACCCCGCCATTTCACCTTCACCGGGCCAACCACAGACACGGAACTGAAACAAGCGACGTTGGGATAAACCACCAGTGTTAAGACTAGTTGTAGCTGGGTTCGTATCCCGGCATCAGCTTGGCGGCTGAATGGTGATGAAAAAGGCCATTACACTGACTTGTCTATCAATAAGGCCTAACTATTAACATATGTCTGACAGAGACCCAAGATAGTACAGGCGAATGTCAAGAACAGCGTGCTTTAACCTCAAATGATTATTACAATTCACAGGCCTGTAGGAACGACATCTGTAGGGGAGGGCATGAAATTTACCCTAATACAAGTAGTAGAACGATCAGAAACACGTTTAATATACAGCCACTGATATTGTATGCAGAAATATATATTTGGTATGTAATTTCAATCGTTAAAACGTCTGTGTTAGTCGATAACATCTTTAAAATTGCAGGAAACTCAGGAATGTCCCTTTAATAGAACATGTTATGCTCATGTACATGTATATTTCATTAGGGGCAACTGAAATCGGAAATTCTTTATAGACACATACACAGACTAAGCAGAAAATGTTTTGTGAAGGAAAACAACACGCTAGAAACGTTTTGTAAGAACTACAAGTGAAATATGTTTCCACAAGTGCATTGTCATGGCCGGTTTGTTACATAACGAGTTTGAATATCTTACATCGAAATGCAGAAAACTCGAACACTATTACTGATGAAAGCTAATTACGAACTACATGTACTTATAATAGTTTAAAATGTTCAGTTCTCGGCAGATAACCACTAACAACTAACCCACTGTCTTGGACAGACAGCTCAGATAGCTGAGGTGTGTTCCAAGGACAGCGTGATTGAACCTCAATTGGATAAAAGCACGAAAATAAGTAGAAATAAACTCGGCAGATGTTTGACAAGTGCACTGAACCCCAGTAACTCGTTAATCAGCGACTGAACTAAAATCTTTTAAAAGTTACTAATTTAGCGATCTGCTTCAACATGCACAAGTCCCCTGTGAGAGAAAATATTGTCTTTAACTTTTCAAAACGTCAACATCATGTGGCTCGAATGAAGCACTTAAAACCGTTCTCACTTTTATTATTTTGCGTCTAGATTTCACACCGGTGTTGAGATGAGAAAATCATGCGCCGTTTGATCGGCAAGCGGTCGGCGGAAGGTTTTGTTTAGTCTGACAATATTTCTACATTTCACCTTTCTTTGTGATCCTTATAATGCACGGACAGAATTTGAGACTTTTTTTTAAAAGAGTACCATTATTTCGAGAGTCCCTTATAACCCTTACGGTAACTATAACGCATATTACAAGATTGTATTCCTCAACCTAGCTCATACATGTGTACATTATATTATAAAAGGTTTTTTTAACGACAGAGCACATTGATTTTTTAATCATCGGCTATTGGATGTCAAACATTTGGTAATTCTGACATATAGTCTTACAACGGAAACATTTTTCTGTTTGTAGCAAGGAATCTTTTATATGAACCATCCCGCAGATATGATAGCACATACCACGTCCTTTGATATACCAGTCATGGTGCACTGGCTGGAACGAGAAATAACCCAATGGGCCTACCGACGGGAATCGAACCTAGACCGACCGCGCATCAGGCGAGCTACGTCCAGCCATTACATTATATGATATTCATTACCTTACATTATCTACGCGTGGAGGTGGTACATGTGTGCACGATGTACATTACCTTACATTATCTACGCGTGGAGGTGGTACATGTGTGCACGATGTACATTACCTTACATTATCTACGCGTGGAGGTGGTACATGTGTGCACGATGTACATTACCTTACATGATCTACGCGTGGAGGTGGTACATGTGTGCACGATGTACATTACCTTACATTATCTACGCGTGGAGGTGGTACATGTGTGCACGATGTACATTACCTTACATGATCTACGCGTGGAGGTGGTACATGTGTGCACGATGTACATTACCTTACATGATCTACGCGTGGAGGTGGTACATGTGTGCACGATGTACATTACCTTACATTATCTACGCGTGGAGGTGGTACATGTATGTACGATGTACATTATCTACGCATGGAGGTGGTACATGTGTGCACGATGTACATTACCTTACATTATCTACGCGTGGAGGTGGTACATGTATGTACGATGTACATTATCTACGCGTGGAGGTGGTACATGTGTGCACGATGTACATTACCTTACATGATCTACGCGTGGAGGTGGTACATGTGTGCACGATGTACATTACCTTACATTATCTACGCGTGGAGGTGGTACATGTGTGCACGATGTACATTACCTTACATTATCTACGCGTGGAGGTGGTACATGTGTGTACGATGTACATTACCTTACATTATCTACGCGTGGAGGTGGTACATGTGTGTACGATGTACATTACCTTACATGTACGATGTACTACTTACATTATCTACTCATGGAGGTGGTACATGTGTGTACGATGTACATTACCTTACATTATCTACGCACGGAGGTGGTACATGTGTGTACGATATACATTACCTTACATTATCTACGCACGGAGATGGTACATGTGTGTACGATGTACATTACGCGTGGAGGTGGTACATGTATGTACGATGTACATTACCTTACATTATCTACTCATGGAGGTGGTACATGTATGTACGATGTACATTACCTTACATTATCTACTCATGGAGGTGGTACATGTATGGACGGAAGCGACTGGTCAGAAATTGCCCTTACGCAGAACCTGAGAGTGGCGGAACACCTATGACTATAGCACATGATAGTCACGGTGGCCCGTAACCGAGAAGGGGGGGGGGGGGGGGTTCGGGAGGAGGGAAGAGAGTTCCGTTCCAAGGAAAAAAATAATGCGGAAAAGGACGGGTCTCTTGTAGCAATATTCTGTTATGACATCTAGTATGTAAAAATAACATCAATAGAGTAAATCCATCTCAAATATTTAGGGTCGTCGAAGCACTTCAGTATCAGATTCACTTGATGTGTAAAATCATTGTTAATAATTAATGACAGGACCTGAGGACGCGTTGATAGGTGCAATCTGGATCGAGCTGTACATGTAGATTCACGACATGACGTAGTTACGTCCCTTTGTTGTAGAAAACGATACAGAACTGATCAATTTATTTTGTTTTCATTATGAGCGCATTCGTGTTCAATCTTTATTTTTATACAGTAGTTATATTATCTTATTATTTTCTTGTGTTTAAAAACATGAAGACTGAACCCGACTGCGCTGATACATTTCTGACGCTTTAAAATTGGCATAACATGGCTAAAAACATGAATTGAGCCTAAAATTCAACAGTTTGACACCAGATTTATAATACTTTCAACACATAACAGAAAAATATGTGTAACACCGAAACATTAAAACCTTTATTTATGTCCAACACCTACTTTTAAATCGAAATTGTGAATTTTGTTTCCTCGATTTATTTCAGAAAGATGTTTTTCCAAAATTAATCATCACATAGTTGTAATATTTCAGATTCATTTAGAAAAAGTTAAATGTGTGTAGGTCTAATGGATATAAATGTGTTTGTAAAATAAAATGGAATTTTACAGATTTTTCACTTGTCTCTAAGCATTCAGTATGATTCATGAAAACTGCCAGTCTGCTTATATTAGACGGTTATAACTTTTATATTTATTTCCTATACACAATGTTTCTATCTGTATTATTTGTTCGGGTAATGGGACTTGAAACAGAATAGAAATGATGGCGGCAATTTTCGAGCTAAATTTTACACCTACTATGGTTTGCAAAATCACCATTTCTTAAAGAAATACTTGGAATACAAAGCCCATAATTCAGATTTATTGATATAGATGACTGAGGCATATTTGGTACAAATTTCAAGTGAATCACCATTTCTTAAAGAAATACTTGGAATACAAAGCCCATAATTCAGATTTATTGATATAGATGACTGAGGCATATTTGGTACAAATTTCAAGTGAATCACCATTTCTTAAAGAAATACTTGGAATAGAAAGCCCATAATTCAGATTTATTGATATAGATGACTGAGGTATATTTGGTACAAATTTCAAGTGAATCTCAAAACGAAGAGTGTGGGGCATTTATTGATTTGAAATGGATTGACCTTATAGTCCGTCCCATCCTCCTGCAATAATTTCGGTTTGGTTTAACATAAGAAGAAAAGTATTTTGTATATACCAAAAAACAAAACAAACCCCAAACAAACAAAAAATACCACAACCCAACAATAATTTTTATGTGCAATTTAGAAAACAATCGGTTCAGAAATAAATAACTTGTAGTATTTCATAGTATGGAAAAGGCGTTCCTTGTGGGACGGAGTATAAATGGTTACGATGTCTGCAGTTTATTTCACAGAATGAATCTAATAAATGTTATTAACGAAACCAAAAAGCGTTATTTTAAAAATGATCTGAAAGCAGCAGAAAACACGCCAGGATAGCTTTATTTTTTTTATTTTTTTATTTATGTTTTGGGGGGGGGGGGGGGGGGGTCCCCATACCCCCGTCCCAGCCTTCGCGTCTACGGAGCTCGCCTCTTCGGGTTACGCCCTCCACACTAGTTCCGTCTGATACAAAGTCGATCCCCCACTTGACATGCTGGTTACGGGCCAGCAACGCATGGTTCAAATATTTCGTTGCCAATTGTGTGCAAAGTATACAAAAACAACATTAACAACCCCTTAAGGCCCCCCAAAACAACCAACTAAATACCCCCCAAAAACCCCCAACCCAACACCCCCCCCAAAAACCCCCCCAATAACCCCCAAACAACAAAACCCCCAAGCCAAACAAACAATACAGACACGCACAACACTTGCGGCCGTGAACCCAGAAAAACGCTACACACCTCTGATGTCTTTACTGTTACATTAATACCAGAATAACTAACACGCATTTAGTAATTTTCACCAACTTTATGTGGTTTAGTTCCGTACATATACCTGTTCTATCTACGGCTATATAGGACCCTACGTCTGTTTGTGAAAACTAGGACAGCCTCGTCCTACTGACCCGCTTGAGGATCTACCGTCCCACCTCCCCACGGAAATGTAAACATAAATATTTGGTCTGAGAGAACCAGGCAACACGTCGTTCTAAATATGTTTTTTTTTCACCCTGTGTCCCAGACTCATACTACACCGCAGCATATGAATCTACTTTGAAGCAGACCCCATCTGATTATACTTTACGCGAGGGAAATGGAACTTTTTTTTTATTAATCCAAATTACTGCGCAACTGGGCGAGGTTCACCACATAAGTCTTGCAACCACTGGCCGCTGTTTTCATAAGTACGGTTTGAAACAATTTTTCGCCGCTTTCGTTAACACCTTGAATAAATGCTGAGACAAGTCTTGAAAGGTGTTTTTCAGTACTTGTTATAAAAATAATATTACGAGTGAACGACTATCAAATGTTATTGGATTGGTGTGTATTTTGAGTTACTCCCGTCCGGCCGAACACTTCTAGTTTTATGGAGACGTCATGCATTACTACAGAACTGGTCTAATAATAACACCATATAGGTGGTTCCAGGCATTATCGGATGCAGTACAGAGACAATGTCAGAACAATAATTATTTAAGTAGTATTATTAACCAAACAAAATGCCAGCCTTAGGTCCCACTACACAGTTAATTTCTGCCGACAATGTGGCTCAAAACTCTGAAGTAAATGTTTTAAATTTTGGAATGAAAATAAATGAAGATGTAACATATCTTCGAAATGGTATAATATGTCGTTAATACCAAGGAGAATCCATTATATTAGCAACGCAGGGCAATTTAACATGGATTTAAATGGTACATGTCATCTGCGTAATGAAACCGTAACGAGTACAAATGATGACAAATGATGTGACATATTTTTGAAAAAGTTAAAAATATAGATTACAGATTAACAGATCCCAGTTATACAGAAACAAGCGTATACTATACAGAAACAAGCGTATAACATACAGAAACAAGCGTATAACATACAGAAACAAGCGAATACTATGCAGAAACAAGCGTATAAAATACAGAAACAAGCGTATAACATACATAAACAAGCGTATACTATACAGAAACAAGCGTAGGCTATACTATACAGAAACAAGCGTATAACATACAGAAACAAGCGTATACTATACAGAAACAAGCGTATAACATACAACAACAAGCGTATAACATACAGAAACAAGCGTATACTATACAGAAACAAGCGTATAACATACAGAAACAAGCGTATAACATACAGAAACAAGCGTATACTATACAGAAACAAGCGTATAACATACAGAAACAAGTGTATACTATACAGAAAGAAAGAAATGTTTTATTTAACGACGCACTCAACACATTTTATTTACGGTTATATGGCGTCAGACATATGGTTAAAGACCACACAGATTCTAAAAGGAAACCCGCTGTCGCCACTACATGGGCTACTCTTCCGATTAGCAGCAAGGGATCTTTTATTTGAGCTTCCCACAGGCAGGATAGCACAAACCATGGCCTTTGTTGAACCAGTTATGGATCACTGGTCGGTGCAAGTGGTTTACACCTACCCATTGAGCCTTGCGGAGCACTCACTCAGGGTTTGGAGTCAGTATCTGGATTAAAAATCCCATGCCTCGACTGGGATCCAAACCCAGTACCTACCAGCCTGTAGACCGATGGCCTGCCACGACGCCACCGAGGCCGGTACTATACAGAAACAAGCGTACACTATACATAAACAAGTGTATAATTCAATATATATGTACAGCTTGCAAGTCTCCCCCACCGATGTCACTCTAGATTGGTAACTTGATAATAAATGGTAAATAAATATAACTGTGTAATTATTTATACATCGATTAAATATTATCATACCTAAATTACGTCTGGTGAAAGTACAAGAATGTGGGCACAGTAATAGATGGTGTTATCATATTAAACAAAAGATGGGGTACTTCTAAACTAAAAAGGGCAATTTTTAAGGTATTAAAATATGCTTTAAAATTAACTACCGTAAATCCTGCAATATAAACCTAGGCTTCTATTTTAGCGACGCTCTGTTTAAAGGTAGTCCACTATTTAAGGCAGGGTTCGATGTTTTAATACATATTCTTTTTTAACATTAGCCTTGTTATCATGTCAGTTTGCACCTCTTCCAAACATTTGACCTCACTGAGAAATGAAAAATATTCCTTCTTTCTTGTTGTTCTCGGCATGTTCTTGCTTTTTTATGTCATAAGAAATGACGATTATAACGAATAAAACTTGGGTCCCGCGATCTTAGCGCTAAGATCACCTGAAGCGCATAGCTACCTTATGCACATAAGATGATCTTAGCGCTAAGATCGCTTCGTAAAATTGGGTCTAGGTGATTAAGGTGTGAAAGACCGACAGGCGGTGAAATAGGAAGTCAAAGACAAGTGACCCAGAAGGAAGTCATCAGTAAGTTATGTCACACAGAGGTGGATGTGTAGCTCGAGTACTCTGACGTCAAGAGAGCAAGATGGACACTACGTAATGAGAGCGTCATAACTGTCCAGATGTCTGTCTTGTTGTCTCACCGTCAGAATACTCGGGCTAGTGGATGTGTGAACCCAATAATAAAAGAAACAAAGCATACGGGTAATTCCTGTGATATATAAATTATTGTGTCTACAACATCCTCGCTCCTCTGTGATGGACAGATCTTTCAGAGAGCTTTGATGTCCACAGGAAAGCCTGTTTGAACCTTGAGTGGTCGCAAACACTCGTACACTATTCTTGGAAGATGCTCTGTCCTACCTAGTTGTTGTCTAGGACAGGTCGCTCATCACATCCAGCGTAAACCAAAAGAGCATGAATCAATGCGTATCACTGAAGAGCCCACTTGTGACGTGGTCGTCGCCCCCACTCCACTCGGATGCCGCAGGAAGGCAGATGTTTCCGCGTCTGTCATTGGATGAGTAACAACACCCACGCTGACGTGTCCACCGTCAAACACGCTCTGATTCACGTCTATGTAGCATCGCTGTTGGTTACTCTCTAGCCGTTAACGTCTGTCATAGTATAGCATTGCGTAGTGTAGCATAACTTAGCATATCTTAACATAGCGTGGCGTAGCATAGCATAGCATAGCGTGGCATAGCATAACATAGCATAGCATAGCACAGCGGGGCGTAGCGTAGCATAGCATAGCATAGCATAGCATAGCATAGCGTGACATAGCATAGCATAGCATAGCGTGGCATAGCATAGCATAGCATAGCATAGCATAGCATAGCATAGCTTAGCATAGCATATCATAGCATAGCGTGGCATAGCATAGCATAGCATAGCATAGCGTTGTGTGGCATGGCGTGGTATAGCACAGCATAACATAGCATAGCATAGCATAGCATAGCGTGGTATAGCGTGGCATAACATAGCATAGCATAGCATAGCGTGGCATGGCATAGCGTGGTATAGCATAGCGTGGTATAGCACAGCATAACATAGCATAGCATAGCATAGCATAGCATAGCGTGGCATAGCATAGCGTGGTATAGCACAGCATAACATAGCACAGCATGGCATAGCATAGCGTGGTGTAGCACAGCATAGCATAGCATAGCATAGCATAGCATAGCATAGCATAGCGTGGCATAGCACAGCATAATATAGCATAGCATAGCGTGAAATAGCATAGCATAGCATAGCATAGCATAGCATAGCGTAGCATAGCATAGCGTGGCATAGCATAGCGTGGTATAGCACAGCATAACATAGCATAGCATAGCATAGCGTGGTATAGCACAGCGTGGTATAGCACTGCATAACATAGCATAGCATAGCGTGGCATATCGTGGCATAGCATAACATAGCGTGGCATAGCATAGCGTGGCATAGCATAGTATAACGTAGCATAGCATAGCATAGCATAGCACGCAATGGTACGGAATGGAAGCAATATAATACAGCATAGCATACACACCAATAAGATAGAATAGGCTAGGGTAGTGTAGCGTATCATAACATAGCAGAGTATAACATGTCATGATATGACATATATCTAATTAACATTTGTACTGCCAATCATTCCAACCAAAACGAAAAGTCTGGTTACTGAATTTTATGGTGTTCAATAAATGTCCACCCCCATCCCCGCCCTACCTAGTTATTTGAAGACAGTCCTAAGCATTGTTCCTACTTATGAATCACACGATAATTTTATCTTATTGTGTGAAACTATTTCATCAATCTGCATTTAGCATCCTTATCTTGAACACACCGATTTAATTTTAATATGGAGACTGATAAAATGTCCAACAGCACGCCGCTGCATATTTGAGGCGGCAGAACTAGATGAAAAATGACCACTGACCACTGACCAGTGACCAAGATACTACTCTGGTACCTGTCACCACTGACCATCAGATAAAATCCAGCGGCGGATCTAGATTTTCACTGGGTGATACACGTTTTGTTTACATATTGACGAATTTGTTAATTATTGTTGGCGAACTATGTCAGATAGATTAAAGGGACATACCCTAGTTTTTAAACATAAAGGCATATTTTTTAAAATTATTATTATAGCCGTTTTTGACAACTGAAATAAAACTTTACTTATATTTTATGGTTTATGGTTTATCAATTTCCGTACATTCGAAATTTTTTATGGTCATCCTGGTGTTTAATATCACAAAATGTATTTCTCATATTTTTAAAAACGCATGTGCGTCTGAGAAGTAACAGTTATGGAGTCGAATTTTGGTCTATTTTAAGAGGGTATTTCAACATTTCAAATCACAGACTCATGTTTTACTCAGTTGTAACTTTATTCAAATGTTATACATGTTTGTAGATTAACTAAACTTAGTGTTAATTTTCACAGGTTGAAACTAGGGTCTGTCCCTTTAATTGCATGGCGGATCTGAGAGTTAACGAATAGGGGAGGAGACGAGAGAGCCCTGTGTATTTTGACCCGTATGAATACCCTAGATACCGCCCTAGTGTAGTCACATTGACGTCCTAAAGGTTCGAGTATAGTCCGACGACATATGTTTACGTACTGACACATAAAGTGTGTTACATCACTTGTGGGTTAGTAAGTCACAGACGTGAGTCACGGGTAATGAATATTAAACAGACGCTTTCATTATAGCAGTTTATTAGGACGGTTGAGGGGGATGCTGGAATAGGGGTGGGGTGGGAGTTGTAGGTGCTGGGGTTGTCTCACACATCTAACAGAATACCAATGCCATATACTCTCAAAGATTATATAAACATATAATTACCCCAGAACACAGCATGGTAATGTGAGGGTTTAATCTCTGTAACATTATGCATTACATACGTTTCGTATGACACACGTTCATACAATAATCAACATGTTATACGGTCACACTTGACTGTCAAGTGTCACCGCATTAAAATTATAACCGGGACTTAGTATCAAAACACTTCTATTAAATATATTGTAGCGTACCAAATACAGCGCAATCATATATTTCCCATTATACTGATTCCTTAAAGACTGGGCACCAGACATGTTTGTTGGTGTGTTTTTTAAATGGGAAACTGTCCCCATAACAAGTGTAAATATACAACGGTTGCAATAAAGATTGTATTGTATTGTATTGTATTGTATTGTACTGAATGCATACATTGACAAAGGAAGAAAAAACAGACGTGGCATTTAGCATTTTTTAACGACAAGATCAAGGCCTAATCTTCACACTGGGGACCAGACACGTTCTGGCATCACCTTTACGACACCTCGTCATCATCTTAGCTCCTTTATAGAGCTTTTTAAGAAAATGGAGAAATGATCACTAACATCAAAAGTTTGTCCTACTTGGTGAAACATGCAATAAATTGCAATTTACTTGTTCTGACTGCTATTGTGGTGGCCATCTTGGATTTAAATTATGTTGCAATGTCCTGATTAGCTTAGAGTAGTTCAAAATGAATTACGTGATCCCTAAAATCTAGTGATAAAGATAAAAAAGATTTCCAAATCATCCTATACATAGTAAGTTCTGAGAGAGAGAGAGAGAGAGAGAGAGAGAGAGAGAGAGAGAGAGAGAGAGAGAGAGAGAGAGAGAGAGAGAGAGAGAGAGAGATGTGGGGAGACAGGCTTGGGCAGCAAAGACCCCTAATGTGAGGACTAAATATTTTATGTTTTTTTTGTCTTACACTGTATAAATAAAGATAAAAATCTGGCTTGTGACCCAACTAGATATTATCCATTCCACTTAAGATATCGTTCCTACGGGCCTGCTGGTGAGAAATTGTGGAGGGGTGGGAAGGAAATCGAGAGAGAGACAGATATTATTTTCCTGTCTCGAAGCTGGTATATTACACTTCTGGAAACGTGCCAAGATAGCTGACACGTGTTTTGATTACTCCAACACGATATGGTGTTTTGCCAATGCGAGTTACTAAAACAATTAACTCTAAAAACTTACATCGACCAAACTGTATTCGTTTACGGTTTCCATAGCGCGACATGCGCACACGCCACTCAGGACCGCATTAAATTACTTCCAAATGGAAAGCGACACGCGCGTAGGAAACCGAATATATAAAAATAACTTGAAGTTTTCTTACCAAATGTTTTTTATCATAAGAAACACTTTGGTAAGGAACGGTGTGACGGCGGGCAGATCGGGCGACATGGTCTTAGCGGCGGCTTTGATTAGTTCCACACGTGACAGCCCGTACCACTAAACACAGCATTACATCGAGGGTGGATCATTACAGCAAACACAGCCGTGAGTAACCCACGTGCCCAGGCAACACGTGCGGAACATTAGCAGAAGTAAAGTGCTCTGAAATGGTTAGATATACAAGACCAAATAAAAATGTCTTCGTTTTTGTTCACTTTGTGTTGAGTAGTGGTAAACTGAAAATAGCTGACTCATTGTGGTCATCAAAGACAACTGGACTAGGACGGACGTAACTTTATGTGTGCTTCAACCTGGATACAAACACAAATGTAGCACCGCCAATATATAGTAAAACTAGGTAATGATTACTTCATGGTGTGACAGTCATTTCGTTTCGCTGCTACCACGCCTCCTACACAGACTCACTCGCCATTACGTACAATCTAGGATTAGACAAACACGTACACAAACAATAGGTCTGGAGCCCAGAGCCCCGTTTTGCGAGGCGATCGTAGCGCTAAGATTATCTTAAGTGCATACGGTAGTTTTGCAGTTCAGGTAATCTTAATGCTTAGATCGCTTCGCAAAACGGAGCTTGCAGTCTTAGATGCCAGCCCGCAACCCGAGCTGGGATGAAATAATTTGTTAACCTTTTAAAGGGACATTCCTGAGTTTGCTGCCATTTTAAAGATGTTATCGACTAACAGATACTTTTTACCGATTGTAATTACAAATATATTTTCCTGCATAACATATTAGTGGCTGTATATTAAACGTGTTTCTGATCGTTCTAGTATTTGTACTAGCGTAAATTTCATTTTATTTCCTAAATTATTTATTTTCGTACGTACGAAATTATTTGAAGACAAAATCCAGTTTGCGCTTCTTATAAATATTCAGACGACCGGAAACACATTGAATATACAGACACTAATATTCTAAACAAGAAAATGTATTTAATATGTAAGTTTAATCATAGAACTATTTTATTAGTCGGAAACATTTTACAATGCAGCAAACTCAGGAATGTCCCTTTAATAATGCATAGAGTAAAATTATTTTAAAGAAACAAAAACATACACAGATACTAACCTTTTAATGCACACACTAAAATTATTTTATATAAACAAGAACATACAGAGATACTAACATAATGCACACACTAAAATTATTTTAAATAAACAAGAACATACACAGAGATACTAACATTTTAATGCACACACTAAAATTATTTTAAATAAACAAGAATACAGAGATACTAACATTTTAATGCACACACTAAAATTATTTTAAAGAAACCAGAACATACACAGATACTAACATTTTAATGCACACAGTAAAATTATTTTAAAGAAACAAGAACATACACAGATAATATTATAATGCACACACTAAAATTATTTTAAATAAACAAGAATACACAGAGATACTAACATTTTAATACACACACTAAAATTATTTTAAAGAAACAAGAACATACACAGATACTAACATTTTAATGCACACAGTAAAATTATTTTAAAGAAACAAGAACATACACAGATAATATTATAATGCACACACTAAAATTATTTTAAAGAAACCAGAACATACACAGATACTAACATTTTAATGCACACACTAAAATTATTTTAAAGAAACCAGAACATACACAGATACTAACAGTTTAATGCACAAAGTACCCCACGACTGGTAAATCAAAGACAGTGGTATGTGCTGTCCTGTCTGTGGGAATGTGCATGTAAAAGACGTCTTGCTGCTGCTGTAGTTTCCTTTAAGACTATTTGTCAGAATTACGAAACACACTTTAGTAAGACATACAGACAGGATCTTCTTACTGGCTTCAGATATTTGGACCTGCGACGTCACAGAAATAGTGTTGACCACTACTGACCGTCAAGTACGTGCTCGGCGATAACAGATACATACTAAATACACTGATTAAATTCGGTAAAACGTGCTCATCTGTACGGATGCAGTGACCTTATTTACAGTTTGGTTTCCATACACTCTGAACCGGCATCGGTGGCGTCGTGGTTAGGCCATCGGTCTACAGGCGGCTGGTAGGTACTGGGTTCGGATCCCAGTCGAGGCATGGGATTTTTAAACCACTTGCACCGACAAGTGATCCATAACTGGTTCAACAAAGGCCACAGTTTGTGCTATCCTGCCTGTGGGAAACGCAAATAAAAGATCCCTTGCTACCTGTAGTCCAATAAAAATAACCTGAAAAATGGTCGAACCTAGGACAAATTGCAACAGAAGGTTTTTTTGTTTTATCTTATTCTGGGGTTATCCCTACATAACATATCCAAAATAGGACAAAATCGGACCACCGGAAATGATCTAATTTACTAAAAACAAAATGGCGGTAATTTTTGCACTGATTCTCGACTGTTCCCAAAACGATTGAGTTAGACCCTATGTGTGTCACAAACAGCAGAAAACCGATAGCTAGGAGTTAGACAATGTTTTCTGGCCCACTTTAATGAAGCTAGTTCAGCACTGAAATGATTTGAGCTTCGTAAAATGGGATTATGATAATACTTTTATCAATGGCTACATGTTTGTGGTGGAAGTTGGACATTATCTTTCAGCACTATGTGGTTACGGAATCGTCCAGTGTGGTGTCAGTATCCACGGAATCAGTAGACGAGTTGCTACAAGATATACCTTTACATCCTACACAAGCACTGGAGCAATCCATACCATTCTTTCTCTGTCGTAAAAGAGTAGCCTATGTGGCGACAGCGGGTTTCCTCTAAAAACAATGTCAGAATGACCATATGTTTGACGTCCAATAGCCGATGATAAGATAAAAAATCAATGTGCTCTAGTGGCGTCGTTAAATAAAACAAACTTTACTTTACCATACACTCTGTAACAAGCGAGACACTCCCCTGCGCGTGCTGTAACCTCACCGTGGTGCAGGGGTGTACCATTCTCTTTGAGAATGGCCAATGCAGCACAAATTGAAGTTTTGAGTAAAAGTCAGTATCTATCTGTGATATTTGTATTTTTGCAGAGTTCTTTACACTGTTTTTATTTAAATCTTGAATTTTTATTTTGATGTTGATCATCACTTTATTTGTTTGCATTACCATGGTTTGACGCCCAATAGCCGATGTATTTTTCGTGCTGGGGTGTCGTTAAACATTCATTCATTCATTCATTCAAGCGAGAGACCCAACGCAGATCAAAGAAAATAGCCGATGATTGATGAATCAGTGTGCACTAGTGGTGTCGTTAAACAAAACAAAGTGTTTCTATAAATCATTTTCTTTCGTTTACGTCCTTTGCTGGCTCGTTGCTCAGTATAGTATCATAGCGGTAGAGCGCTCGCTGAGGTGGTTGCGTCGCAGGATCAAACCGCCTCGGTGGTCCATTCAACTGACTGTTTTTTCTCGTTCCAGCCAGTGCACAACGACTGGTAAAAGGCTGTGGTATGTGCTTTCCTATCTGTGGTAAAGTGCATATAAAAGATCCGTTGCTGCTACTGGAAAAATGTAACGGGTTTCCTCTGATGACGAATCAGAATTACCAAATGTTGACATCAAATAGCCGATGATTAATTAATCAATGTGCTCTAATGGCGTCGTTAAACAAAACAAACAGATAAACCAAATAACATCCGCCTGGATCAAAGTTTGAGATGCACCTAACTTTTAATAGAGCAGTTAATACCTGTCACTGGTGATGAATGTGACTATGTTTATTGTAAAAAAAAATTAGTTTCATCTAAACAAAAAATGTATGCAATTTTATTTCATCTAGTATCATTGTGTCAAGATCCTTCTGCTTGAAACATGTTCGGGGTACCTATTAAAAAAGTACTCAATTTTTTTGGCTAAAATAGGGGTGTTGTAAAAACATCCGAAAATGAGCCATCAAAGGTACCGTACCATTTTCGTCAGTTCATACTTTGCGGTTGGGGCTTTAGCACTGATATTTAGGGATCATAATTTGGTTGATATATTGTATATAATGTTTTCAAACACAAACATTAACATGGTCGCCTGTGGGATTGTATTTGGTACAGTACAACCTACAGAATCAGGTGTACTTCCGCGGTGTGAGCACACTGGAAGAATTCGTACTTTGCTCCATTTCGTGTTGACTGTACTGAAACCTGGCTGATGTACCCGATGGTGGACAAAGTGAGAACACTGAAACTGTACTGGCGTCTTTTCTCGAAAAGGAAATTGACATTACCGATGCACCCGTCCAAGTGACACATAGACTAGGCCCGTTTCGTGCGTCCCAGACCAAGCCCAGAACAATTGTGGCACATTTTGTAAAACTGAGTGATAAGGACAAAATCAAACGCGCAGCAAAAAAACTTGCAGGAAAACCATACGGAATTAGCGATCAGTACCCCCAAGAAATCGCTGAAAGAAGAAAACAGCTCTACCCATTATACAAAGAAGCCAGGAGAAACAATAGAAGGGCATTCCTGAAAGTTGACCGCCTTTTTATTGATGGACAAGAAGTATTTCCTGAACAAAGGTACCATGGACCAACACCCATATACACCTCTACAACTGCTGAAAGGAAGACATCACCACCAAAGTCATCCCCACCTAGGAAAAAACACAGATATGTCTCACCCACCCCAAACACACCTGTACCTACCTCTAATAGATTCACAGGTATGCCAGAAGATGCAGAAGCTGGAAGCTAGGACAGGCAAGGTGGACTGCATATTTCGAAAGCACCTAGTATCCATCAGAACTGCCCAATACCAAATACAGGTATAAAGGAATATCCTTACCACAATGTGGGTGGTCTACAAAACTATGGACCTAGTGTTATTCAAGCTAGGTGTGACTATGCTGATACACTTTTGTCAGTATATAGTGATATTCCCATTATTAATCCTACAAGTGACTTACCCATACATAATTCACATAACATCAGAGACACAGACTCTTACTTTACTTACCCTGGTCATGATAAAACTGTTGCAGACTGGCCAGAACATGGTGATGCTGATCACTATTCCTATGTACATACATATAACCGAGTTGACAAAGTACATGACCATGTTAATGAATATATAACAGTAGATAATGAACTGGTTACTAACCTCTCCCCAAATGTATATACTGATACTTACCCCAATCATCACACTGATATAGGTACATGTATACCTACACACAATGAGCCAATAAGTAACAACACTGCTAATACATTATCAGTGAGCAAATTTCAAACCCCTTTACATACTGATAACTACCTTATCCATTCTAGTTATCAAAACAATCTCACTAACGCTATATATGTTAGTAACTCACACCCTATTATAAGAACTGATACTTGCCCAACTACATGTACCTATCACCGATGTAATAATGTACCTGAGGATAATCCACAATACACTCTATGTAATGAAGCTTGCTTTAATTATTCACAAAATATAGTGAATATTGATACTGATATTGCCCTTGACAAGTGTCAAAATACAGATATGTTATCTCACGAGTTAATTATTAATAATAACAGTATTAATAATGAACTTCTTGTGAATATGTCACATAATCTTGTACATGTTGATACTCATCTTTATAATTACTCACAATATAGTAATAGAGATACAAATATGATCTCACATAATAAATTAACCATTAACTGTGATGCTAGTGACCTTGTGAATAAGTCAAACAATTCTGTACATATTGACACTTACCCTTGTAATTATTCACAAAATAGTGTTCATGCTGATGCTGATATTACCTATAGCTACCATAATAGTCATGCAACTATGATTGCAGATAGTAATACTACTTATGGTTGTCAAAATAGAGAGACAGACACCATTCCACATAATGATTTAATTTTTAACAGTTCTGCTACTGACCTATTTGTAAATAATTTACCAAATGTTGTACATACTGATGCTTACTTCCCTAGTTATTCACAAAATAGAGTACATGTTGATACTCCTTACAACCATATAGGTAAAGGTAGTTCACATAATGAGTTAATAGACATTAATGCCTACTCTAACTTACACCATTCTGAACAGACTGTGATTTCTGACCTCCATGTTAACAATCCAATTAGCATTTCAACTGTGAGTAACTCACAAAATCTTGTAAATACAGCTACTCACCAGAATCTTGGTTATGCAGAGCAAACTATCATATCTAACCAATCTAGTAGTATCACTTACCAAAATAATTTACCTTTCGTTGTAAAGCAACCCCATACTAATAGTAATACTCACTGCAAAAATTTACTTCACACAGAAAATCAGCCCCAAGATAGTATTCAGAACAAGAAGACAGAACATTCTGTTGAAAATACACAAGTTACTGATGGGACAGAATACCCTGGTATTAACACTGATTGTGTCAAGTTAAAAATTCTAAGTTTGAATGTCTGTGGGTTAAAAAGTAAACTAATTATACCTGACTTCTTACCCTTTATTTCAAAATATGACATTTTATGTTTCACTGAAAGTAAAACTGTTGACAGTATGCTAAAACTTATTCCAGGATACACAACTTATTTCAATAATAGAAAAGGTATAAGGTCATCCGGTGGCATTGTTATTGGTGTAAAAAATGAATTAGCTAATATTGTCAAAGTCACAGAAAAAATATCCTCTCAATATATATCTTGGTTTAGTATTACAGACATCCACACTCAGAAAGGTGATGGTAATTGCTTAACAGTAGGTGTTGTATATATCCCACCTACTGGATCACCATATTTTAAAGAAGACACTTTTGACATTATAGAAAATGAAATCTCTCAAAATGTAGAATCAGGAAAACCCTTGCTGTTATTGGGTGATTTCAATGCCAGAACTAAATATTATCCTGATTATATTACTCTTGATGATGCTATCTTTATTGATAATATTGATATGGAAAATTTCCTAAATGATATATCAAAGCTGGATAATATCGATATTCCTAGAGATAGGGCAAGCCAGGACAAGGGAAGGGTTAATGGACATGGGGCAAAACTTGTACAGCTGTGTAAAGTACATAATATATATATATTCTAAACGGTAGATGTGGAAATGATAAAAACATAGGGAAAGTAACCAGCAAAGACTCAAGCCTGATCGATTACGGAATCGGTACCTACCATGTTTTTGAAAATGTAACTGATTTCGATATCTGTGATTTTGACCCACTTTTCTCAGATATTCATTGTGCATTAGTGATTAGCACTTACATATAAATGCAATACTTACTCAAACACGCATGTTGATATTAGGAAAAATATAAGTGATGAAGTCGCGCCCAGTAACATTCGTAAGTGGATCCCAAGTAAACGAGAGGAATATATTAATAATATCGATAATAACTTGGTTCAAACAATCCTCTTAGTACTGGACGATGAATCTGTTGATATACAAGCACGTGTTAACCAAGCAGCCGACACGCTGAAAAATCTATTTTTAGACTCGGCAGTCTCAACATTTGGTCAGGTGCGTGCTCGCGCTAACAACCGTGATAAAAAGTCCACTGCTAATAAGCGACCCTGGTTTGGGGTACGATGTCAATATTTGCGAAGGCAGTATCATGAATCAAAAACATTATACTCAAAACACAAAACAATAGAAAATAAAAAGAGGTTAATTAATGCCAGTAAGTCCTATAAGAAATGTATTTCTAACGCATACTCACAACACAGATTTAAAACTGAAAGGAAAATGAGAACATTACGATTAGACGATTCCAAGGGATTCTGTAAAATATTAAAGGGACCACGCAAATTGGACATAAACGTTCCCCCAGTAAATGAATTCTTCAATTTCTTCAGTAATTTAAACAAGGGCGAACCGAATGAGGATAATACACCCGAATTTAATATGGACGAAGCACTAAATGAAGTAAACAATGACAGTATTATTAATGGACAATTCAGCGAAGATGAAATTTTAAAAGGCATAAAACAACTTAAAAATGATAAAGCTGCTGGTATTGACAAAGTCGTTAACGAGTACATTAAATCAACCTCAACAATTCTCTTGCCAGTTTACGTTAAACTTTTTAACATACTCATCGAGCACGGTGTTTTGCCGGAGGAATGGCTCAATGGTATCATCATACCAATTTTTAAAAATAAAGGAAACCGCCTATCGCCTGAAAACTACCGACCGATCACATTGCTTTGCTGTTGTTCTAAGTTATTTACATCTATACTCAATAACCGTTTAAATATATTTATTGAAGAAAAAATATCATGAGTGAAGTCCAGGCTGCTTTTCGTAAAGGCTACTCCACAACAGACCACATATTCACCTTACATAATTTGATAGATATCATGAAAAAAAGAAAAAAGAAGTTGTACTGCGCGTTTGTTGATTTTCAGAAAGCTTTCGACATGGTTTCACGAACTAATCTATGGCAAAAGTTATTATATAATAATATAAACGGCAAATTCTTTAGAATCATACACCAGATGTACCAAGGCCTTAAATCACTTATATATGTAAACAACCAACACTCCGGGCTATTTCCATGCAACAACGGTATCCGGCAAGGCGAAAATTTATCACCTGTTTTATTTTCTTTATATTTAAATGATTCAATCATGGGTATGAAGGGCTTTCCCCTATCCCAGATAATCCCGAAAACCCAATTGACGTTGGTCTTCAACTTATCTGTCTGCTATATGCTGATGAGACAGCCCTCTTAGCAACAACTGCATCTGACCTACAGCATACGTTAAACACCTTTTATGAATATTGCAAGACATGGAAACTTAAAATTAATATCACTAAAACGAAGGTAATTATTTTTAACGGTACAGCTAAAGACTACAGACATATTTTCAAGATAGGAAACACTGCTTTGGAAAACATTAAAGAGTATAAATATCTAGAAATTACATTTACTAATAAAAATAACTTCCGAATTACAAAGATGAGACTTAAACAACAAGCTATCAAAGCAATGTATTTTGTACTTGCAAAAGCCAAAGAACATTTTCTGTCAATCGACTGTAAACTTAAAATGTTCGACTCGATGATCCTTCCAGTTTTACTACATGGGTGCGAAATTTGGGGACATGAGAAAACTGATATCTTAAATCGCTGTCCAAATACATTTTTTCAGACATATTTTACCAGTAAAAAAATCGACACCACTGTTTATGTTATATGGAGAGCTGGGGAGAATGCCTGTCGAGCTAACTATATACAGACGAATGGTCTGTTATTGGGCACGAATTGTATCGGGAAACAATCTAAACTATCTTTCTTATTATATAGAGCAATGTTATTAGACCATCTTAGCAATAATACCAATTATAACTGGATCACTACAGTAAAAAATATCCTGAATAATTTAGGAATGAGCGATGTCTGGCTTTCCCAATCTTTTGTATCAGTTAAGGTCCTCTCTCAACAAATACAAAATAGACAATATGACCAATATTTACAAACATGGAGTAACGAAATAGAACTCTCATCGAAAGGCACTACATACAGATATTACAAAGAACACCTCAGTCTAGAAAAATATTTTACTATTGTCCCTGAAAAGATGTTGACAATTATTTTGAAATTCAGAATATCTAATCACTATTTGCCTATTGAAACTGGACGCTGGAATAACATACCTAAGAAAGACAGGCTATGTAACCTATGTGATGAAATAGACATTGGTGACGAATACCATTATATTTCCGTCTGTAAATATTTTCATGATTCCAGGGTCTAGTTTCTACATCCATATTATTATACACGACCAAATACTTTCAAATTCAAACAACTCATGAACAGTAAACGAATCAGTGTATTAAAGAATTTATCAAAATTAATAAATGTTATTACTAATATCTTTAAACGCTCCCAATGCACTCAAACTAACAGTATTTAAGGATTGTACTGTTTATACTGGAAAATAACTTATTTACTGCATATATTGTCAACCACCATCTTGTCATCTGTATATTGTGAAGTGAATGTGTGTACACATATACATTTATATTGTAAATCCCAAATTCTTCATGTATATATATATATATATATATATATATATATATATATGTTCCTTTATATTATGTAGCCCTCCTATGCCGTTGCTGAACGGCCAGAGTGTAAATAAATTCTGTTCTGTTCTGTCAACTCTGTCCAGATCCGGGGGACACGACCACTGGGTATAGCGGTGACCAGGGGCTGGTATAATATCTTTTTAGGGAGGTGCTCTCAAATACTTACAGTTAAACAGTTTGTTTTGTTTAACGACACCACTAGAGCACATTATATTTATTAATCATCGGCTATTTGATGTCAAACATAATTTTAGAAATTTTGACAAAGTTTTAGAGAAGAAATCCACTACATTTTTCCATTAATAGGAAAGGATCTGTTATATGCACCATCCCACAGAGGGTAGCACATACCACGGCCTTTAATATACCAGTCGTGGTGCACATACCACGGCCTTTAATATACCAATCGTGGTGCACATACCACGGCCTTTGATATACCAGTCGTGGTGCACATACCACGGCCTTTGATATACCAGTCGTGGTGCACATACCACGGCCTTTGATATACCAGTCGTGGTGATATACCACGGCCTTGGTGCAGTCGTGGTGCACATACCACGGCCTTTAATATACCAATCGTGGTGCACATACCACGGCCTTTGATATACCAGTCGTGGTGCACATACCACGGCATTTGATATACCAGTCGTGGTGCACATACCACGGCCTTTGATATACCAGTCGTGGTGCACATACCACGGCCTTTGATATACCAGTCGTGGTGCACATACCACGGCATTTGATATACCAGTCGTGGTGAACGATAAATAGCCCAATGGGCCCACAGATGGGGATCGATTCCAAATCGACTGCGTATCAGACGAGCGCTTTACCACTGGGCTAGAGTCCCACTGGGTGAGACGTAGTCTAGTGGTAAAGCTTCCGCCTGATGCGCGGTCGGTCTAGAATGGATCCTCGTCAGTGGGCCCATTGGGCTATTTCTCGTTCCAGTCAGTGCACCGCGACTGGTTTATCAATGGCCATGGTGTGTGCTATTATGTCTGTGGGATGGTATATATAAAAGATGCAAAAATTTAACGGATTTCCTCTGTAAGACTATATGTCAAGATTACCAAATGTTTTACATTCCAATAGCCAACAATCAATAATCAATATGTTCTAGTGGTGTCGTTAAACAAGACAAAGTTTAGAGTTCCACTGGATATAGCCCAGCCCGTTATCCTTGTTTTCATGTTTCTCTAGTTTTAATGCTTTGTCTTTGTTTTATGTTGTAAACTGTGCAAAACAAAGGCTTTCTTTATAATTGTAATATCACAAAACGACATTAGCGCAGGCAGAATTTGTACTGAGCAGAACAAGGGGTGGGTTCACCCATATGTCACGACACCCCCCACCGAAAGATTAGAGGGCCGCCGGAAGGTATGTTTGTGTAGGAGATGGGAGGTGGGAGGGGGTTAAGTAATAAAATGATAGATAGGTAAATTTAAAATCATCCAGAATCTGAACAGAATAGTATTCCCCCACCTGATCGATAAGTACTTTTGGAATTCGGTATTAATCATTTGCACCCACCTTCTGCCCACGGTACAAAATTGTCTATTATGTAAAACAAAACAGTATGAAGACGTTTCTATCTGTAACAATAAATGAATGAATGAATGAATGAATGAACGTTTAACGACACCCCAGCACGAAAAACACATCGGCTATCTGCAACAGCTTGTGATATTAACATTGCACACAGTATCTATGTTGTCTTTAATCAGAACGAATAGCCTATATGGCACTACTTGGTCTCTTCTGTATGCACCTTTGATGTGTTCGTCTAAACTCTTATTGTGCAACAACAACAACAACAACAACAACAACAAAGAAAGAAGAAAGAAAACAAAGAAGAAAAAAGACACCAATACAGCCTCCAAATAATTAGAAAAATACAATTATAAAAAAGCTATATCGTCGTTTTTGAATCAAGTTAAATGTCTTTTCTTGACCCCCCCCCCCCCCCCCCCCCCCCCCAATTTCCATGAAGTGTTTTAGCCTGCCGACACGATGTCCATGTGTATACAGCAGACACTGATTAAATAAACAAACACACGTCGAAAAGCATTGTGAGTTTTCCTGTTTAATAAAAATAACCTGAATGGATTTATTAGAACGAATTCGTATCTAAGTGTAATAAATGGTAAACAAGGAAGTCGTAATAGTTACAATGCGCTGACCCCTAAATTGAACCCCTGTCCCTTCAAATGAATCCCTATTGAGGAAGTTTACAAGAAACCTAGATTTATACAGTCACGACTCAACTGGCCGAATTTTCACAAACTGACTTCTTTAGGTGAAGCAAGATTGATTGAAGCGTGTTTTACTGCTTTAAAAATGGATTAGGCAGACGTTTTACTAGGTCTTGTCCATAATACATGCACGTTATGACACTAATTTATTTATGCCATTTAAATGTGAACAGTATTGAATATTACTGAAACAGAGAAAAACAAAATGAAAGAAAGAAAGAACGAAAGAAAGAAAGAAAGAAAAAAAATCAATAAAAGTTCTCTATGTGTTTAATAAATCAGTTTACTATAGTCAAAACAGAAACAAGGCATCGCAAGCTGAATAAATATAAAATGTAATAATAATTATCAATATAACAGAGAGTGTATATAATAAAGAGAATGTATATACTCTTACGTATTATCATGTCTCTGCGTAGTTGCCCCTAGTAAATATTTACACACTGTTATTAGCCTGCCACTCTGCCATAAGAAGTTGACCCAGATCATGAAGGTTGGCCGGAGGGGCATGGTTATCCCGAACTCTCCTGCCTAATTCGTCCCAGGCGTGCTCTATTGGGGCAAAGTCAGGCGAATATGCTGGCCAATCCATCCTGGCGATACCTTGTTGTCTGAGAAAGTCCGTTACCACCCTGGCACGGTGGGGTCTGGCATTGTCATCCTGCAGAACTACCCCGCCGCCAATCTGCTGAAGGCCTGGGAGAACCAACGGCCGGATAATCTCATTCAGATAGCGGATTCCATTCAGACTGCCATCCACCACATAGAGGGGGGTCCTGTGGTGGATAGAGATGCCGCCCCACACCATGACGCTGCCACTACCGAACCGGTGACGTTGTCTAACGTTAACGTCAGCGAAGCGCTCCCCAGGACGTCTGTAGACACGAACCTGACCGTCGTTGAACTGGAGAATAAACCTGGACTCATCAGTGAACATCACTCGACCCCACTGAACACGTTGCCACCGCAGATGAAGCATGCACCAGTGGTGGTCGAACAGCCTGGCGACGGCAGCGTAGATTATTGGCTCTCAGACGATTGCGTATGGTTTGATCAGACACTCGAGTGTCGCAGTCCGCAGTCGCAGTCCGCAGTCCGCAGATTGTCACGTAATCGGCGTGCAGTGGTTGTGCGTTGACATAGAGTCATATTGGTGATGTAGCGGTCTTCTCTATTTGTAGTGCTTCGGGGTCTTCCCGGACGTGGACGATTTCGAACAGAATTCGTTGCTTGGTACCGTTGCCACAGTCGGCCAACGACACTCTGACTGACACCAAGTCTCAGAGCAACATTTCTTTGCGTATTGCCATCCTGAAGCCAAGCAATAGCCCTTCCTCAATCTTCGATAGTCAGATGAAGTCGTACCATTGTTGAATTTGGAGTGTGCAACGTACACGAACACAAGCTCCAATTATACGGAAATTCAGCATTGGGAACATGGAATACACGTGCAAAGCGTGCAAATGAAGCGCTTAGAGAAAAAGCAAGTTATGGGCACTTAGCAGACCTTTCGCTTTCGCCCTAATTTACGTGCCAACGTAAGCATGTTTTCGCCATTAGAACTAGTCGACAGTGTCAATGACAGTGGATTTTAATTCATTTATGGGTTGCTTAGACCCACTTTCGTCAAAATGGAACAATACCATGCGTGACATTATGGTCTAGCTAATATATGTGAGCGTGCCCAAGCCTGCACAGTAGATAAGGGCGGGACGTAGCCCAATGGTAGAGCGCTCGTCTAATTGATTGATCGATGAATCACTGGGCTATTTCTCTTTTCAGTCAGAGAATCACAACTGATGTAAAAGGCAGTGGTATGTACTATCCTGTCTATGGGATGGCACTGATTAAATATCACTTGCTGCTAATGGAAAAGAGGAGCCCATGGCGTATTAGCAGAGGGTTTCGTTTCTCGCCATCTGTGTGTGGTCCCATTTAACCGTAATTAAAATGTGTTCAGGGCATCGTTAATTAAAACATGTCTTCACCGACCAATACCCTCCCCCCAAAGCCCACCATCTACGTCACGCATTCGGAATGAAAGTTAAAGGGGGCGGAGTTAGATCGAGGGCGTAAAGCAAAGTTTCTAGGGAGTTCGGGGGTAAAATTGTGAAAACTAGATATCTGTAATTCAATTTCCTGCATTCTACAAGTAAATTTCATCTCTGCCTTAAGATTTCCTACTTGTAATATTTTAACTGAGAATTATTGGGCGCTAGGGGCCCCTTCCCCAACCCCTCTGTGTCTATCTCTCCATATAAATGATAGACAAAGCATTTACATTTGGTCTCCCGATAAAAGCTATCATTTTAATGTTTGCTATTTTCTGTCCGACATTTAACCCAGTCATGAATGTTTGTGTGCATTATAATCGAACATAACATTAAACATTTCAACAACATGCAATGGTCAGAATTTACTTTCTACGAAACGTTTAAACAAAAAGATATATGTTTCTATGCAATAATATAATTAAACATGAGAGTAATAAATTATATATATTGCTTTATGGTTGACAGGCACATCACGGAATGAGGAAAGCACTCAGATAAATAAATTACAAAAAGCTATTCATTCTATCCCCAACTTCCCTGTAGAAACAGCCCCACCTATGTCAAGAGGGCGCGGACAAGTGGGGGGTGGGGGTGGGCATCTGTACACATCGTGATAGTATTGTTCAGAGATTTACAGGTAGCAGGGTAACAGGTTGGCAATAATAAATAAGGTAAAACACACGCTGCAAGAAGAAGAAAAGAAACAAAAATCGCCGAATCAAACTCAAGAAGAACATATTAAAAAAACCCCACCCAATATATTTTAAATCCAATTTCAATTTGAGAGGTGTTATGTTTGTTGATCGTTATCTACTCACGACTCCACCGGTTTAAAATGCTCGCCGACAGACCTGAATTAGCAGACACCCGGGCCCTTAAACTTATCATGGCCCCACAAAGCTACTTTGACGTTTACGCTAAACACACTGCTTACACTATGTCGTATTTTATGAACACAAGCCAAACGCTGCGTTATCACAAAAGTTTGGTCTCACGAGTTGTAACATTTACTGGGAATATTAATGGCATATTAATTGTTTGTCAACAATGTACATATATAGTATTATAAGTTAATTAATAATATCGTTTGCCAACTTGCTGATTTGCAATAAGTTATTTCAGTGCTGCACTGCATTTGGTTTGTACATTTAAGACACGGTTTGTCTTTTCTGTGTGAAAGGCTTTGGTTAGTGCAAGTCAGGTTTTGGGTAGTTTGATTGCAAATGGCGGAAGATTTATGTCAGACACAAAATAACCAGCCTTAGCGGAGTAGGAGTTAACCCGAACCCTCATTTCCTTTACTGCAAGTCTTGAACAGTATATTTCTGTTTTACCATAACTGATAATACAAGGAATCTGAGCGGAATAAAAAGAAACGAAAGAAAGAAAGAAAGAAATGTTTTATTTAACGACGCACTCAACACATTTTATTTACGGTTATATGGCGTCAGACATATGGTTAAGGACCACACAGATTTTCAGAGGAAACCCGCTGTCGCCACTACATGGGCTACTCTTTCCGAGTAGCAGCAAGGGATCTTTTATTTGCGCTTCCAACAGGCAAGATAGCACAAACCATGGCCTTTGTTGAACCAGTTATGGATCACTGGTCGGTGCAAGTGGTTTACACCTACCCATTGAGCCTTGCGGAGCACTCACTCAGGGTTTGGAGTCGGTATCTGGATTAAAAATCCCATGCCTCGACAGGGATCCGAACCCAGTACCTACCAGCCTGTAGACCGATAGCCTAACCACGACGCCACCGAGTCCGATAAAAAAAAGAAAAGAAAAAAAAAAGAAAAAAAAAAGAAAGAAACGAAGGTTATTGACCTCTGTTGTATGTTGATGACATATGATCACGGCAGTTAAGTCTGAGGCGGCGATTAGACATGGTGTGTTTTATGTAAGTGGTTATATCACATTGGCGGTGTAATCTGTCTGCTGCGACGGATAGTCGAAACCGCGATCCTAGGATTACGGAACGCATTTTCCAGCCAACTCTGAGGGCGCCCATGACAATCGTGCTTCAACATTTAATGCATGTAAGCACCAGTCAGATGGTTGATGACTGAGTCCTTGCTTGATTAATTATGATTACGGATTAGTCGAGGAGTGTCGAGTCGTTAAGGGTATATTACATCGTACCGTCCCCAGTGGCTTAATGGTGATGCCATTGGATATAATAAGGCTGTAGTGTAAGGGCTCAGCTACAAGTGTGAGGTCACTACACATAATTCTCTCTCACTAACCATTAACAACTGACCACTAACCTTCTGTCCAGAGCGAGTTTTAAGGGCTCAGTTACAAGTGTGAGGTCACTACACATAATTCTCTCTCACTAACCATTAACAACTGACCACTAACCTTCTGTCCAGAGAGAGTTTTAAGGGCTCAGCTACAAGTGTGAGGTCATACACATAATTCTCTCTCACTAACCATTAACAACTGACCACTAACCTTCTGTCCAGAGCGAGTTTTAAGGGCTCAGCTACAAGTGTGAGGTCATACACATAATTCTCTCTCACTAACCATTAACAACTGACCACTAACCTTCTGTCCAGAGAGAGTTTTAATGGCTCAAATGGAAGGTGTAAAGCCACAACAGCGAATTCTCTCTAACTAACCACTAACCAATGTCCTGAACAGACAGTCCAGATAACTGAGATATGTGCTAATTAAAAACTGCTGCATGAACTTTTATTGAACATAAGCATAAAAACTGAAGTTAAAATGGAAAATAGCGTTCAAACATCGAGTGTTGTTAACACCAAAGAAAAGTAACATCAAGCTCGATCTTTGACTATGTACAGATGGGTAACCACCTGGGGAAACCACGAGATATAGATATTATAGGTCTTCTATGACAGATGTATCAAAGATATTGGTATGTACTACTAGTATCCTTTTTAGAAACATTAAATAGTGGCAGCGAAATAAATATGATGATGATGTTCATCATCATCATCATCAGCACCATAAACCACTAGCGCTTAGGTTGAAATAAAACACGTCTATGGCAGTACAGGTGCCCAGTGGTCTTGATCAAACACTTACAAGCCCACGATGACTATACATCGACTTGGAGAGAGCCTTTATGTCTTTAGTGAACGCTAAATCAAACACGAACACCTTCTGGCCCCACCCTTTTAACCACATCACAAGGGCATCGACATCTGAACAAAGCCTTGTTATAACTTCCTGTTTTCAAAGTGTGACTTCTCATAATGTGTTGACGTTTTATTTTTAAATAGGTGTTACTAGGTCGCGTGCCTATTTTAATCTAGAGTAGATTTATAAGCAGAAAACGAACATCATTTTCATTGGAAACTCCAAGGTCATAAGTACATTCATTTGGACAAAATAACGGAAGTAACCTTCCTCGACGAATCCTATATTTAGAGAATTGTATTTCATAAATTTGCATATAATATTTAGAATTGGAGTACCTGATAAAACACACACAAGTTCTAGTGTTAAGCACTGGTTCCTTTTTTGTCTACATTAAAGGGACTGTCGGAGTTTGTGCCTTTCAACATGTTTTCCACTAATAAAATGGTATAACGACTAGTATTACATATTAAATACATTTTTGTGTTTAGTATATTAGCTCAGTATTCCTACTATTTGCAAGTATCTCAATCTGGATTTGTATCCTAATAATTTTGTACATATGAAAACAAAATATATTAAGAAATAAAATGAAGTGTGACCTAGTTCAAACACTAGGACAATAAAAGACACGTTTAATATAAATCACTAATATTTATATAGCAAATATATTGAATATGTAATTCAAGTCGTTAAAAGTCTTTGTTTGGTCGACACCATCTTAACAATGGGTGAAATGTCAGGACAGTCCCTTTAAAACGAGTCCATCACAAAACAACATTGTTATGTAATTTGAATATCTTACACTGAAGTAGTAGGATCTACCTTTAAAACGAGTCCATCACAAAACAACATTGTTATGTAAAAAAACCCCAAATGAACACCAAATACTAAAGAGACCGTATTTAATGTTGATCTTACAACAATTAGAAATATCAAACATTTTAACTTGAAACTTTATCAAAGTCAAACAGTCATTATTAGGTACTCTCTTCATAATACTCTCTGAACTATTGTATATTTAAAACTATTCTCGGGTCGCCCTTTGTATTGTTTGCCCATCAGTGTTGAAAACCAAGAGCACGATGCCGTGTGGTGTTTACACCGTGCTTCAATACTCGTGGTTTCAGTACATAAACACACACGACGTCGACAAGCTTGCAGTGGAGTCCCTGTCGTGTACACCGTGCTTCTGTACTCGTGGTTTCAGTACATAAACACACACGACGTCGACAAGCTAGCAGTGGAGTCCCTGTCGTGTACACCGTGCTTCAGTACTCGTGGTTTCAGTACATAAACACACACGACGTCGACAAGCTAGCTGTGGAGTCCCTGTCGTGTACACCGTGCTTCAGCACTCGTGGTTTCAGTACATTCAGTACATAAACACACACGACGTCGACAAGCTTGCAGTGGAGTCCCTGTCGTGTACACCGTGCTTCAGTACTCGTGGTTTCAGTACATAAACACACACGACGTCGACAAGCTAGCTGTGGAGTCCCTGTCGTGTACACCGTGCTTCAGTACTCGTGGTTTCAGTACATAAACACACACGACGTCGACAAGCTAGCTGTGGAGTCCCTGTCGTGTACACCGTGCTTCAGTACTCGTGGTTTCAGTACATAAACACACACGACGTCGACAAGCTAGCTGTGGAGTCCCTGTCGTGTACACCGTGCTTCAGTACTCGTGGTTTCAGTACATAAACACACACGACGTCGACAAGTTTGCAGTGGAGTCCCTGTCGTTTACACCGTGCTTCAGTACTCGTGGTTTCTGTACATAAACATACACGACGTCGACAAGCTTGCTGTGGAGTCCCTGTCGTGTACACCGTGCTTCAGTACTCGTGGTTTCAGTAGATAAACACACACGACGTCGACAAGCTAGCTGTGGAGTCCCTGTCGTGTACACCGTGCTTCAGTACTCGTGGTTTCAGTACATTCAGTACATAAACACACACGACGTCGAATAGCTTGCAGTGGAGTCCCTGTCGTGTACACCGTGCCCTCATGACTCGTGGTTTCAGTACATAAACACACACGACGTCGACAAGCTAGCTGTGGAGTCCCTGTCGTGTACACCGTGCTTCAGTACTCGTGGTTTCAGTACATTCAGTACATAAACACACACGACGTCGACAAGCTTGCAGTGGAGTCCCTGTCGTGTACACCGTGCTTCAGTATTCGTGGTTTCAGTACATAAACACACACGACGTCGACAAGCTAGCTGTGGAGTCCCTGTCGTGCACACCGTGCTTGAGTACTCGTGGTTTCAGTACATTCAGTACATAAACACACACGACGTCGAATAGCTTGCAGTGGAGTCCCTGTCGTGTACACCGTGCTTCAGTACTCGTGGTTTCAGTACATAAACACACACGACGTCGACAAGCTAGCTGTGGAGTCCCTGTCGTGTACACCGTGCTTCAGTACTCGTGGTTTCAGTACATTCAGTACATAAACACACACGACGTCAACAAGCTTGCAGTGGAGTCCCTGTCGTGTACACCGTGCTTCAGTACTCGTGGTTTCAGTACATAAACACACACGACGTCGACAAGCTAGCTGTGGAGTCCCTGTCGTGTACACCGTGCTTCAGTACTCGTGGTTTCAGTACATAAACACACACGACGTCGACAAGCTTGCAGTGGAGTCCCTGTCGTGTACACCGTGCTTCAGTACTCGTGGTTTCAGTACATAAACACACACGACGTCGACAAGCTAGCTGTGGAGTCCCTGTCGTGCACACCGTGCTTGAGTACTCGTGGTTTCAGTACATTCAGTACATAAACACACACGACGTCGAATAGCTTGCAGTGGAGTCCCTGTCGTGTACACCGTGCTTCAGTACTCGTGGTTTCAGTACATTCAGTACATAAACACACACGACGTCAACAAGCTTGCAGTGGAGTCCCTGTCGTGTACACCGTGCTTCAGTACTCGTGGTTTCAGTACATAAACACACACGACGTCGACAAGCTAGCTGTGGAGTCCCTGTCGTGTACACCGTGCTTCAGTACTCGTGGTTTCAGTACATAAACACACACGACGTCGACAAGCTAGCTGTGGAGTCCCTGTCGTGTACACCGTGCTTCAGTACTCGTGGTTTCTGTACATAAACATACACGACGTCGACAAGCTTGCTGTGGAGTCCCTGTCGTGTACACCGTGCTTCAGTACTCGTGGTTTCAGTAGATAAACACACACGACGTCGACAAGCTAGCTGTGGAGTCCCTGTCGTGTACACCGTGCTTCAGTACTCGTGGTTTCAGTACATTCAGTACATAAACACACACGACGTCGAATAGCTTGCAGTGGAGTCCCTGTCGTGTACACCGTGCTTCAGTACTCGTGGTTTCAGTACATAAACACACACGACGTCGACAAGCTAGCTGTGGAGTCCCTGTCGTGTACACCGTGCTTCAGTACTCGTGGTTTCAGTACATTCAGTACATAAACACACACGACGTCAACAAGCTTGCAGTGGAGTCCCTGTCGTGTACACCGTGCTTCAGTACTCGTGGTTTCAGTACATAAACACACACGACGTCGACAAGCTAGCTGTGGAGTCCCTGTCGTGTACACCGTGCTTCAGTACTCGTGGTTTCAGTACATAAACACACACGACGTCGACAAGCTAGCTGTGGAGTCCCTGTCGTGTACACCGTGCTTCAGTACTCGTGGTTTCAGTACATAAACACACACGACGTCGACAAGCTAGCTGTGGAGTCCCTGTCGTGTACACCGTGCTTCAGTACTCGTGGTTTCAGTACATAAACACACGACGTCGACAAGCTTGCAGTGGAGTCCCTGTCGTGTACACCGTGCTTCAGTACTCGTGGTTTCAGTACATAAACACACACGACGTCGACAAGCTTGCAGTGGAGTCCCTGTCGTGTACACCGTGCTTCAGTACTCGTGGTTTCAGTACATAAACACACACGACGTCGACAAGCTAGCTGTGGAGTCCCTGTCGTGCACACCGTGCTTGAGTACTCGTGGTTTCAGTACATTCAGTACATAAACACACACGACGTCGAATAGCTTGCAGTGGAGTCCCTGTCGTGTACACCGTGCTTCAGTACTCGTGGTTTCAGTACATTCAGTACATAAACACACACGACGTCGACAAGCTTGCAGTGGAGTCCCTGTCGTGTACACCGTGCTTCAGTACTCGTGGTTTCAGTACATAAACACACACGACGTCGACAAGCTAGCTGTGGAGTCCCTGTCGTGTACACCGTGCTTCAGTACTCGTGGTTTCAGTACATAAACACACACGACGTCGACAAGCTAGCTGTGGAGTCCCTGTCGTGTACACCGTGCTTCAGTACTCGTGGTTTCAGTACATAAACACACACGACGTCGACAAGCTTGCAGTGGAGTCCCTGTCGTGTACACCGTGCTTCAGTACTCGTGGTTTCAGTACATAAACACACACGACGTCGACAAGCTAGCTGTGGAGTCCCTGTCGTGTACACCGTGCTTCAGTACTCGTGGTTTCAGTACATAAACACACACGACGTCGACAAGCTTGCAGTGGAGTCCCTGTCGTGTACACCGTGCTTCAGTACTCGTGGTTTCAGTACATAAACACACACGACGTCGACAAGCTAGCTGTGGAGTCCCTGTCGTGTACACCGTGCTTCAGTACTCGTGGTTTCAGTACATAAACACACACGTCGTCGACAAGCTTGCTGTGGAGTCCCTGTCGTGTACACCGTGCTTCAGTACTCGTGGTTTCAGTACATAAACACACACGACGCCGACAAGCTTGCTGTGGAGTCCCTGTCGTGTACACCGTGCTTCAGTACTCGTGGTTTCAGTACATAAACACACACGTCGTCGACAAGCTTGCTGTGGGGTCCCTGTCGTGTACACCGTGCTTCAGTACTCGTGGTTTCAGTACATAAACACACACGACGCCGACAAGCTTGCTGTGGAGTCCCTGTCGTGTACACCGTGCTTCAGTACTCGTGGTTTCAGTACATAAACACACACGACGTCGACAAGCTTGCTGTGGAGTCCCTGTCGTGTACACCGTGCTTCAGTACTCGTGGTTTCAGTACATAAACACACACGATGTCGACAAGCTTGCCTGTGGAGTCCCTGTCGTGTACACCGTGCTTCAGTACTCGTGGTTTCAGTACATAAACACACACGGCGTCGACAAGCTAGCTGTGGAGTCCCTGTCGTGTACACCGTGCTTCAGTACTCGTGGTTTGAGTACATAAACACACACGACGTCGACAAGCTTGCTGTGGAGTCCCTGTCGTGTACACCGTGCTTCAGTACTCGTGGTTTGAGTACATAAACACACACGACGTCGACAAGCTAGCTGTGGAGTCCCTGTCGTGTACACCGTGCTTCAGTACTCGTGGATTCAGTACATAAACACACACGACGTCGACAAGCTTGCTGTGGAGTCCCTGTCGTGTACACCGTGCTTCAGAACTCGTGGTTTCAGTACATAAACACACACGACGTCGACAAGCTTGCTGTGGAGTCCCTGTCGTGTACACCGTGCTTCAGTACTCGTGGTTTCAGTACATAAACACACACGACACCGACAAGCTTGCTGTGGAGTCCCTGTCGTGTAGGCTACACCGTAGCCCGGACGACTCTAGTTCGTACCCGTGCCAGTAGTCTCTCGTTTAATATGTGCCTGGGTTCTCTGGAGGTTTGAACACGTCACTGTCACCGTGACGATGCTGCTCCTGTCTCTGTTCCTGGAGCAGCTCTGCTAGAATGGGGTTTTCTTTCTTGTTTCACACACAATGTAGTAGAGTCTCTTGTAAATTCCAGACAGTATATTAGGATCCGGTTTTCCTCATCCTTGGCATTCGTTGCCTGGAGTTTCATATTGGATCTTTCGTACTAAAATTGTGAACAACCACATATATTAAAGGCATATTGTCACAGACCACTGACCTATTTATTGGTCTAACAAAGTATTACCTTAACAAAAATAATTTGATTTGTCCCTAACTGTACTTTATTCAACCATCTTCATAACCATCATACTCCATTTATTAATGACAATTTGTAAAAATAATTGAATTTATGTCAACGGTCCATAATTCAAAACCTAAAATTGCCGAGAGGGATGACATGGATTTCACTCAATCATGGTTCAGTTAAGGTTATGCGATAGCTAGATTTGGTTTCCAACAATTAATGTAATTTTTATTTATTATCCATTTTTAGAGAAATAAGGTCCTTAAATCTGTGACAGTTACTGTATGCCTTTAACGAAAAAAAGTTCCTGTACATCATTAAAATTTCAGTAATACTTATATTTGTAAATACATCAAAACCTTTTGTTTACCATACATGTATTATTTATCTGTTAAAAATACGGTGGACCAGTCTTGTCTTTGTGCGTTATAAATGAACGAAAAGGAGGACATAACACGTGAATAGCACGTGCAATTGACAGAACACGTCTGTAATATCGAAGAGAAAGGGTCAATGACCAGATTTCAAGTAAAATGCAATTCTGTATACATTCTGACATTCATTTGGTGTACACTAACTTTTCCCGCCAGTATATAGACAAAACACGCATACAGTCAAACACACATAAACAAAACATACGGGCAGACACTCAGATCAAAAACGGACAAAGACACATGTACAAACACGTATACACAATTATATACAATATTTGTTTCCAATGAAAATGAAAAGAGAAAACGGCGGTAGAATTATAAAAATGATATTGAAAACATATTTACCTAGATGAAATAAAACAAATAGAAATTTGACATACCATGATGAAAGCGAAATCAAGCTGAAGTAAAAATAAAGTTTGTACTATGTTATTAAATTTCTGTATACTGAGATGCAGACCAAAGCAGGTTTATGGAATTATGCTAAACTACAAAGCGTTTTTAAAACAAATTTTCAAAAACGTAAACGAAACTGAGAGGTTTAAATCGCGGCGTGTGTAAAGTTACCTGTAAGTCTACCTGTGTAACAAAACTAGTATTCCTACGAATGAAAACGTCGGAATAATCGAATATGAATGCTATGTTTTAAATATATACCTGTATTTGTGTCGTATTTACCGATAAATAATGCACTGACGTCATGCTATTGTTCTCAGGTGTATTATTTTAACCCATGATGCGCGCGTCACATCATAGATAATTACCTGGCCGAGAACCGGGCTGGGTCTGAACGCAATACCTGTATGATTCAAGGGGAGGGGCGATCTTCAAAACATACACTTTGTTTTAGGGTCCTTCTTATTTCACCGGCAAGAACGTTCTCTTGTAGTACAACGTATATTTCAGGTGACTTCATCCTACAATGAATAGTGCGTCTTACCTCCATTTACACGTAGTCCAACCCAGTATTCTTGGTTTACTGCATTTCAGGATATAGTTATACAAATTATTAATAAATTCACCAGTGATTAGGAGAACATCTCAAAAGAGAGCTTTAAAATGATAATGACTACTATTGTGATACCATACAATAGATGGTGAAATTACAGAATGTTTCATTACAATTATAATTAAATGAGAAATGCGCTTGCAATGGCGGTTTGATTCTAAAACGTGTTTCGAATTAATGCATATATGTATTTTTTTCTTCTTCCATTTAATAATACACATAAATGGCATTGGTATTATACATAAAATGTTATTGTCTGGTTCAGAGTACCATTTGTTTTTATCTAAGTTATGTTTTGGTGCAGTAACATGCGTTGAAGACAAATGGTTGTTGTCTCGCCTCAACTACAGTTTCTGTGCGATGGATCTATAGAAGGTTCGTCAAACAGGATCAAAATGTGATATTCTTTTCTCTTGCAATGTTACGTCATGATGCAAGATTAAAATATGGTTCATGACCCCCCCCCCCCCTAAAAAAAAAGAAGAAAAAAAAGAAGGCATGCAGTGGAAGTACCCTTGCTAGACCTCACCCCCACCCCCCCCACCCCCCACCCCATCTCCAACACACCCTCGAAACAAAAATTTAAAATGGTTTCTCCTGTAAAAAAAAGAGTTATTCTTTCAGTATGAGGAAATCTGAAGAAAATTGTGACAATCGATTTACTAGTATCTTCACAAAATGGACCATGGCGCTTACTATACATATATGATTATACGCTGCAGCATGCTACGGACATGTTCAGATACTTGTTTCATGACCGATGTTCACGGACATGTTCAGATACTTGTTTCATGACCGATGTTCACGGACATGTTCAGATACTTGTTTCATGACCGATGTTCACGGACATGTTCAGATACTTCTTTCATGACCGATGTTCACAGAACATTTTTGATTTCGATGTCTACATTCATAAAATGCAGCTCATGGAATGTTGTGTTTCAAAATCTTGATTAGTGATATTTCTAGTCCATTGGAAATTGATCAGCAACTACTGTTTAATATTTTAAAAGTGTGCGGCAATCTCTGAATCGCGATAAGGACGATCTCAACAGGGTGGGACGTTTTCATCAGATACTCGAAAGAGTCCATTGACAACGATGAACCCCGAACTTCTCTTATCGTTTCGTTATTTGTGATAAGAACGCTTCCTTGTTATTTAGTTATGACATAATGCCAGCAGGCCAACCCTGTCACTCGATCCGCACACATTTCAAAATCACCTTTTGTTAGCTCGTTTTTCAATTTCCTTTCCTTATAATATTATTATAAATAAATAAATAAATAAATAAATAAATGAAATGCTATACTTAGTGAGGTTAGAATAAATAAATGAATTTCATTTAGCGTTATTGTTCTTCTTGATGTGTCTGTGCTAGACTACACATATATCCTGCACTGAAAGTTGCTTTCTTACATATTATAACCAATAAAAGTAACCCGCATATTTCCATGTGCAATTCTTGTTTTCAAAGCAGTAAGTGAATCTCTTATGCTAGTATTGGTGCATACTTCTGAGAAATGATTTCTAGGAAACGTGTTAACATTACTAAAGTGTTTTGTCGTTGTGTTGTAAACGACTACTGGAAGTAAATTTCATTTATTTTCTTGCAACTAACCTGGCTTACGCGAAATTCTACATGACTATCCAGCCGTATACATTTATGTTTTGTTCTCCCGTACTCAGCTCTTGAATATGTATTTAATTTTTTGGTAATTTTAAAGATGCCCGGTGTCTGTGAATGAAGCGACGCTCGGGTGCATTCGTTCTTCCCCGGAGAAAAGAACGGAGATAGCTAAATGGCTGGAGCTGCTTCCTGCGACAGGAAAGACCTCCATGTTACGGATCACGAGTTGATGTTAACGACACACTGCGTGTATCAGATGCAGAAGACCACCACTGAAACATTTGGTGTGCACATTCAACGCGTTATTCGGTGGGAACAGTCACACTAGCAGGTTACAGGTCTTTCAGAAGCATCTTTCATTGTTGACTTAAACTAAACGTACTCTTCGTACGACGATGTTAAACGCCCATTGATATATTAAAAATATTTATATATTTTCAAGATACATGTAGTTAAGCTATTGAGTAATAAAAATAACA
This sequence comes from Gigantopelta aegis, assembly GCF_016097555.1. NCBI lineage: Eukaryota > Metazoa > Mollusca > Gastropoda > Neomphalida > Peltospiridae > Gigantopelta > Gigantopelta aegis. Next base: position 2,388,923 of record NC_054704.1, read on the forward strand.
AACAGTGGAACAAAACAAGCGACATAATGACGTTACTTGCATGCACTCGAACACATGTTTAACAAGATGGTTATAAACACGTCTGATTTGCTGAAATAGTTTCAGTTTTTGTTTAATTCTCATGAAGAGCCAAACAAACATTTTCGAAACGTGTTACATGATTGTATAACATGCTCAGGCCTAACCAATAGCTGCTATGTTCGGGACAACTAGATAAACCTAGCAGTTGTTTAGATATTCAAATATATATGACCCTAGGCCCCGTTCCACGAAGCAATCTTAGGCTAAGACCACCTTAAGTGAATGAGATAGTTACACACTTAAGATGATCTTAGAGCTACGATCACTTCGTGGAACAGAACCCTGGACGACAAAACCGTATTTAGTGACCAAAATCGCATCTCTGAACAAGGCAGAGTGGAAAGGATATTTTAGACAAAGTCGTGATTGCTTCCATGATCTACTATCACGTGTTCGTCCTTATGAGGACTGCCAGCCTAAAACTGGTTTAGAAAACCCAGGCTTGGGGTTATCAGTAATAAGATAACACGACAAAACAGGTTACAAAAATGATGAATTTTAACAGTTACAACCTCTGTTCTCGATGTATGCCGCCGTCAAATCAGAATATAGTGTTATCTGTCGCGAACATCTCGTGTCATGGTTGTGTGCTGTGTGATTAACGTGACAGGGTTCTGATGACTATGATGCTCCAATATGACTTTAAGTCTGCCAGTGATTCTCTTGTAGTAGTTTGTGCACTACTCTGATGTTGATTAAAATTCTGAGAATAAAACGTGAATAACTATGTAAAACGTGAATAACTATGTAAAACGTGTATATCTATGTAATAAAGATAAGCATTTTTAACGTGAATGATCATGCAATAATGATATGCATAAAACGTGAATAACTTTCATAAACAATAAACATAAAACGTGAATATGTAATAAACCTAAATATAACACATTTATAATCATGTAACAAAGATAAGTATAAAACGTGAATAATTATGCATTGAAGATAAGCATAAATTGTTAAAATATAAAAAGTGAATTATTCTAACTATGAATAACTATGTAATAAAAATAAGCATAAACCGTGAATAACTATGCATTGAAGATAAGCATAAAACGTGAATATATAACGTGACTATATAAGACGTAAATAACTGTAATAAAATAAGCATTAAACGTGAATATCTCTGTAACGAAGATAGGCCTATGCCTGGAATGGATGTTTAGATCCTAATTAATAAAACTAAACTTGTTAACCAGACACAGTCAGTGGTTTCTGCTGGTACATCACAATTACTGAGTGCAAACGAGTCCACGCTGGATCACGCATTAGTCATTATTTACCCAGTAGCTTTTCAAGATGACCAATAAGTAAGATTGTACATTTATGACGAATCAAGCCATACGGAGCACGTACTGAAAGCGCCTATCTCTGGGTCAACCCGGATACCATATTGTACATTTCTTAAATCAGGACACCCCAGGATTACATAAAATCATCATAAAACATTGTATACATGTAATCGAGTACAATATTTGTCTACAGATAACTCTTCTTTTGGACGTAGACAAACAATATCTAAACGTTTGTAAAAATGAAACAAAAGTCTAACTTTGATACATAACCTATGCGTGGAAAAACATGCATGGTTGAAAATAAGCCTGCTTATATTCATTGTTTTAGTAAAACTAGTTAAGCGGTATATTTAGACACTAGTGTTTGCCGAGAGCATCAGATGAATGGCCAACACTTGACACACACTGCATGAGGCAGCAGTTCACCAAATACTAGTAGTATCACAGGGGGTCAAAGTTCAAGATGCACTCCACTTTTCATTCCTCGGATATGGCTACCAGTCCTGGCATTGGTGATAAATCTGACAATGTTTGTTGTAAAACAAATGTTATTTCATCTTACCAGTATATTCGTGTATTTAACTTGGACTAGTGTCAATGTACTGCTATTGTGCTGGGAGGTTTGAAGCATGTGTAGCGTCCAACCAGCAATAGGATGACAATGTTTGCGATGTGATTGTATTTAGTGGTTTACACCTTGTGGTGTTCTCTTGTGTGCTTTAAACAACAGTTGCCCCATTAATAAATTATTTAATGATGTTGATTGGCAATTAGGCTATAGGCCTATTATAATACAAATGCTTATTAAAGAGACATTCCTGGGTTTGCTTTATTGTAAGATGTTTCCGACTAATAAAAGAGTTCTACGATTAAACTTACATATTAAATATGTTTTCTGGTTTAGAATATCAGTTTCTGTATATTCAATATGTTTCTGGTCGTCTTGTTATTTGTAAGAATTTTGAAAAAAATTGTTTTTAACCTAGTACAAATATTAGAACGATCAGAAACACGTTTAATATACAACCACTAATATTTTATGCAGAAGAATATATTTGATATGTAATTACAATCGTTAAAAAGTCTTTGTTAGTAGATAACATCTTAAAAATTGCAGCAAACTCAGGAATGTCCCTTTAATAAATATATACAGTATGCATCATGTTCCGTCTTTGGAATGCCTACATGCAATAAATAGTACTTGTAACGTATCTTTGTTTGTGAAAAAACATTTACGTATGTATTTTATCGCACTATTTCTTGCACGACGGAAGCAAGTCAACATTGACGGTTGTGAAGGTTGTAACTGAGATCGAGGGTATGAAACACCCGAGTTCGTAGGGGATTCGGGTATATAGTCCCCCGGAATATTACGAAAACTAGATGTCCTGAAATGCAATTTCCTCACGACAAATACTAGTAAATGCAACATTTTAATTTTAATTTTTTGACATGTTGTATAATGTTGTATGTAATGTGTATACGCTGAACATGTAAACATCACGACCATGTACCAAATTGTTGAATCAAACAACTGTACGATCCAATCAAATAATTCGTTTACAATTACAATTGACAATATCACTGATATTATTAATAATATATCATTTTTCAAGGTAATGCTTTCATGTTGGACTTTGTATTAAAACATTTGCAGAACGGGTTTCACTTCTTTTATATCGAGTTTACGTCAATTTCTATAAGGGTTCAGGTTATTCTCCAGCGGAATATTTTAAACACTAAATGTCATGAAACGCAATTTAGTACCTTATATAATTAAAATTCATCATCAGCAAGTTTTAACGGTGGTATAAAACTAATAATATATTTTGTATACATAATTATAGGGTTTAGGGAGAGGTTTTGGGAGGCTAACACCGTTCCTGTATTTTATAATAATAATAATATTATAAAGTGTTAAAATAAGTGGCGGCCTAGTGGCTGCTAGTGACAAGAAGCCCACTGCTAGACCATGCGCGTTGTCCCCGTGTTGTTCAACGCTTTAATCAAATTACGGCATTAACCTACTACATGTAGTATCTCGCTCCACCGTGTGTGTGTGTGTGTATAACTTCTACAACCAAATCACAGCAATAACCGATCTCCAACTATCTACTGTCACCATCATGTGACACGGCTTCAATTTGCATACAGCCTTATGAGGACACGATTGTGGCTCGCGATTGGCTGCAGGAGTGGAGGGTCTCGCGCGGACCGCATGCGCTCGTTCTATAAATGACAGTCGTCCGCTCGTATCTAATGTCGCACTCCCCACGAGCGCCTAGTCCCAGCTCTCGCTTCTCACATTTCAAACACTGCCAGATACTCGTATCGCGAATTACGACCGGCCAGTGTGTCTCCCAGCCGCTGCGGATTGGGTTCCAGGCAATATTTCATTACGAGCTGGGCCTTAATTAAACTCTTAACGCAATGCTGCAGACTGTTCCGCAGAATTCGGCCGACCCCATCCTGGGAATGATGTCCCACGGGGGACACCACCTGTTACAGCACCACCACCACCATCATCAACGACAACCGCACCAGCACCACCAGCACCATCAGTACCAGTACGACTGGACAAAGTACATCTGCCAGGATAGTTCGGAACACGAGGAGAGTTACGACAAGCCCGACAAGAGGAAGGAACAGCGAATACGAAGACCCATGAATGCCTTCATGGTTTGGGCCAAGGTGGAGAGGAAGAAACTGGCAGACGAAAACCCAGATATCCATAACGCTGATCTCAGCAAAATTCTAGGTAAGTAACTTGTGTATGTAAAGAGAGAGAATAGATTTTGGTTTGTTGTAGTTTACTAGAAGATTTTGTGTTCGCTTTTATTGCTAGACGTTTAAAGTATACCGTTAATGTTTTTTGTAGAACAGCTACATTCAGGGCAATTAAAAATCTATAATTATTATAGAGTTCGATTAGTTGTTCTGTATACAAAATCACGGAGAAGGCCTAACAAGTTGTATAACTTATGCCTAATCCATTTGTTCTTTAAAAAGCAAGAAAATATGTTTCAGTCAAATGTACAAAATCTTCCAAACGTGTCCGTGTTGCTAAAATGCAAGAAAGCTCGCCGAACAGATTAATTACGGCTAAACTCCTCAAGACACCACCAACATACAAGAACAAACATCTCATCTCTCTCTCTCTCTCTCTCTCTCTCTCTCTCTCTCTCTCTCTCTCTCTCTCTCTCTCTCTCTCTCTCTCTCTCTCTCTCTCTCTCTCTATATATATATATATATATATAAAGTTTTTATCCGAGTCCTAATCTAATCGTACTACATCACCTTTATTTATCAGATTTTCTTAGTTTACTCCGACCCCAGATTTGTGCTTTCTGACACTATTTGTTTTGTGATCCTTAATTCACAAAAGTTAAAATATCTTTCTCGCTATTAAGCGAAGAACGTAAGATTAAATAGTCTTTTGCATGTATAAAACTATTTAACATAAAGTTTTGTTTTGTTTAACAACACCACTAGATCACATTGATTTATTAACCATCGGCTATTGGATGTCAAACATTTGGTAATTTTTGTCATATAGTCTTAGAGAGGAAACCCGCTACATTTTTTTCCATTAGTAGGAGAGGATCGTTATATGCACCAGGATAGCACATACCACGGCCGTTGATATACCAGTCGTGGTTCACTAGCTGGAGAAATAACCTAATTATTTAACATAAATGTTAAAACACTTAATAAAAGTAAGAGATAAAAGTTTGCACATATAAGAATGCGTGTGAACCAAACTGCAATCTTTTTGAAATGAAACACATTTCATTATATCTATCTACAACGGTAGAAAAGTAATAACCTTTTACTTTTAATAAACACATTTCAAAAGTAGACTTTATAAACATTATGCATAATTATATTGCAAAAACCCACCCCGAAAATCCATTTTAGAGGATGCTAAAATGTTGATCATAATTCTCTCCTCTGATGTAGATTTTGATTTAAATACATTTTGTAGAATAAATTAAATAAACAAATAAAAAATATGATAACAAAATTGTATTTAACGTAATTTAAAGCATAACTCATCTTTAAAAGAAAAAATATTAAACAGTCTATTCATATTAAGTTGTCTTTTTAAAGTTCTATCCGTTTTAAGTGTTAAAAATGTATAGTTTTAAGTTATCTCTTAATTTCTTAAAGATTTGCCTTTTAAAAACATTCTATTCACTGTTAGTTGTATTTTAAACATTGTTATAAATTTGTCTACTTAACAATTTCGTTCGTTTGATTTCTTTGTAAAACCTCTGTTCATTTTAAGTTCTCTTTAAAAAGTCTATTCGTTTTAAGTTATCTGTTTATGAACTGTTAGTGTTATCTTTTTACACATTGTTAGTACATAAATCTTCTCGTTTTAGTTTTCTTTTTTAAAATTCTGTTAATTTTAAGTTATCTTTTAGTCGTTCGATTAAGATGCGTTTTGAATAAATCTACTCGTTTTAGTTGTCTTTTTTTAAACATTCTCTTTGGTTTAAGTTGCCCTTTAAAAAGAAAAACCCCAACAGTTTTCTATTGACGTGGCTTATTAGTAAATTGAATTAATGATCACTACTGGAACCCGATATTGAGACCAGCTTGCTTACACACACATGTAAATATACACCGTGACCCCGCGCTGGTTCCTGGCTTCTCGTCTTTCAACAGAACTGCTCAGACACTTGTTTCGTTTTCGTCCCACCGACATCACAACCACATGCCCGCCCGGCCCATTCCAGCAACAACAAACATGTGTTTGATTTAGACACATTTTAGTTGTGTGTGAATTACTCTGATGTTAAATTTAAAACATTTTCACATGATCACGTGCATTAACGACATCGCCGGCAGTTCGTGAGCTGGCATCCAATTTAACACACGGTTTACATTTCGTTTACAAATGTAGAACTGAATTTAGATTTGTTTGTAGCACACGCCTGTGAAAGCAGTAGTGTGTGCGATATTGGCGAAGTTTCACGGGCTAGAAATGTCTTAAATATTGCCAGAAAAATAAATGGTAGTGTATGCATGCACATATTTAAATGTTCATTTACATACACAGTATAGTTTAGGCCTACATTAAAGGGACATACCCTAGTTTCATCCCGTGAAAATTAACATTACGTTTTTTAAATCTACAAAGCTGTAACACATTTGGATAAAGTTACAATTGAGTGAAACATAAACTGTGACTTTAAAATGATGAAATACCCTAAAAGATGGATTACAACTCGACTCCATAACTGTTACTTCTCAGACGCAAGTGCGTTTTTAAAAAATACGAGAAATGCATTTTGTGATATTAAAAAACATCAGTTTAACCAAAAACACTTCGAATGTACGGAAATTGATAATCTAAACAATAAAATATAAGTAAAGTATAATTTAAGTTATCAAAACGGTTATAATAGTCAAATATATGCGTTAGTGTTTAAAAACTAGGGTATGTCCCTTTAAATAATATTATAGCGTATACTACCAGGTCAAATGTAATGTTATACATATTTATCGTCACAAACAAGGCATAGAAAAATACCGATATTAATTAACATTTGAATTTTTAAGTAATGTGTTGCAGTAACGTTTCATAATATTGAATTTGAATCTAGAATTAACTATGAAATATTTTTTATCAGACATTTTTGTTGAAATGTTCTTTCACAGTAATAATTTATACAAACTTGTTTTTAAGTCAAATTAATTTATTTTGTATAACATGCCGATTTACTGGAATAATATTGTAATTGGTTCAATATAAGTCAAACAGTAATTACAAGGCAGTGATTGGTTGTCATTTTGAACTCGTATTGTCATGAGTTTAGTATTTACAAAAATAGTTTGTTTCCTAGTATGAAGTTACATTAAAAAAATTACGAATAAAAAAACGTTTATATATCTACGTGTACATTTATCCATACATACTGTATTAACATTCTCTCATCTGACTTGTAAGAAATTCGTTATGCTATATATGGAGTAAGTAAAATATTCTTGCTTTCAGGAGGATAATGAATTACTATTACTATTATTTATTTATTTATTCGACTGTTGTAATATGTTTTTAATATATTCATTACTAACATATTTGTTGTTGATGTGACCTTGAGATGGTTCAAAGTTTTAATATACGCGATACCTTTCCATTCTGTTCACCCCGCTGTACTGTTCTGCACACCCTGCAGAAATTGAAATACAAAATTAAGAGACTGTATCATGTTTGTGTTAATTTGTGTAAAGTGTGTCATGAATTGTTATTGTTTATTAATGACTTCCTGAATACTCACAACGTGCGTTGATTTTGTTTCCAGGAAAGCACTGGAAGAACCTGCGAGTCGAAGAGAAGAGACCGTTTGTCGAAGAGGCGGAGCGACTTCGTGTCCAGCTTCTTGTCGATCACCCGGATTACAAGTACCGGCCTCGGAGACGGAAACACCCGAAGCGCATCTGCAAGAGAGCGTCAGGTTTGTCGCCCCATCATGACGTCAGATCCGACATGACTTCCGCCAAACTGGCCGACTCGAGAGGTCAGCACGTGAATCAGGCGTCTGCTCCACTGAACGGTCATCAGTCGTCCCTGGGATTCCACGGGTCACCGAGCAGCGCCGCCAGTGTCACGGCGCCCATTCTCTCCAACCTCCTCAACACCCCGGAGTCGTCTCCCCCTTCCAGTCCCGACAGTGACGACAGCAAACCACGGAGCAACCTGAGAACATCGCCCAGAGACGACAACAAACTGATGCACGTCTACTACGAAGACATCCTTAGTTCTAACGGATTACTTACTCCCGACCGATCTCCTATGGAAGCTGGAGAGAGTGTGTTTAAATTCCCGCCACAGCCTTCTAACGAGGATCACGGAAAAGCAGACGTGAAAACCTCGTCCTCTTACTCGGAACTGTTGCGGAAGTTCAGCAGTGGCAATGTGAGTCTGTTCGGACGATTCGGCAGCAGCTACACGCCGACCCCGACCAGTATCAACCTGACCTCGTCGTCTGACAACCTGGTGACCTTGAGAAAGCTGGTCAGTCAGACGAGCACGTCTGGGTGTCACTACAGCCAGCGTCCCAAGCCGTCTGTTACCTCGCCCCACCACGAACCTCCTCCTCTCAGACACCTGGGACAGCCGAAACCACACGTCCTTCCACACGGCAGCTGTTTCGTCACGCCCTCAGACACCATGGCCGAGGGAGACATTTTAGAAAAGTTTTCAGAGGTCGAGAGGTTGGCTGACGTGGACAGGAGTGAGTTTGATCAGTATTTGTACGGTAGCCCGGCCAACTCGTCATCACAGAGCGGGTTTCTTCTCGGATGTTCGTCTTCTGTATCTAATTTCACCAACCAGATGAATGGCGGTGTGGACATGAGCCAACTGGACTTGAAACCAAATCTTGCGAATATCTGCAGCGGTCAACCGGAAGTCTGCAATATGGACGACGGGTATTCTTCGTACGCCTACGACTTTGGTGCTTGTATCGTGTCTGCCCTTACCACGTCTGCCTCGTTTTAGACTCAAAAACGATATTTTACAAGTATGTTATTCGAAAACCATCGAATGTCGCAAAAGTATGATTTTATTATAAGCATAATATTTTGTAAAAAATGTTGAACAACGTCAACGAAATATTGTTCATGCCTCGTGCCACAAACTAGTGCCATATCAGCATTAATAAGACTATGGAACATTAAAACAACGAATTGTGGCGGCCGACATTTTAATTACCGTCCATGATGTGTCGAACATTTGAACGGGATCCGAGCGGTGTCGAACTATACCGAGAAATCCCGAACAATACCGAGAAACCCGAACAATGCTCGCCAGTTCCGAACAATACGAGAGACTATCCATTTTTGTAAAATTTATAACTGTTTTCTGCCGACCTGGCGGTGTCAAGTTCATGAAGACACTGGTTTGTGTTATCCGATAAACGGTGGAATGTTGTGAATTCTTTGTCTAGTAGTGCGGTGCGTGGCACTAACAGCGGGATGGGACTGGCGGAATGTGATCTCAATATACGCGGAATGGCGGCTCGGTATTGGGGCATTAGGCCATGGACACAACAGTCGGCCCGTTGGGGCGCCCCACAAGTTAGTGTAAGCAACTTGTGTCTAACGGTTTCATGTAGGACGCCCTTCAAGTCCACATGAGTATGAAACGCCCCTGTACATTACTTAGAGGTCTTGTGCTCGACAGAAAGACGAAAATTGCATTTCTCCAGAAATGATTCTTTTATTTAATAATTGTTGACTGTCAATCATGAAAAACTAGCAATATGAAATGTACTGTATATCATTTCTTCATGGTCTCAACTTAAAGCTATATATGTAATTTATTCACACAGCCTGACGTGTAATATAAACTATATACCCCGATCTGTTAGAGCAATCTCAGTGTATATATCAAATCGAAATTCTCAAAACAAATATCTGCGGTCACGTGTGCCCTGGTGCCTTTTGGTGGACATTTTATTCCGCGATTGCGTGTGCCTTCACGCCCCCTGGCGGATATTTTTCTTCTGTGGTCACGTGTACCTTTAATAATATTCGTCATCTCGACTGTACATACACATATAAATTATTCAAATGCTAAACACATCACAGGCAAGTTTTGTAGTTTGGCCAGATTTACCATATATACAGTAATAATTTTCGATGTATCTAATATTTGCGAAATTTAATAAATAAATTTACACATTTTTGTACACCTGATTTTGTTATTTACAAAGTGTCTTAATGGAAAGCTATTTTACAACCCAGTATGCTATTTAATCTATATATATATATAATTATTTATATAATTTATGGCAAAACGTAGTATTTGCTACACTTACTGTCATTTAGTGTAAAAATAAAAGAAACAAAAACAAAACAAAAAGCCCCACCATTCTGCCACCATTGTTTCCGATTAACAGCACAATGTATTTTATATCACGTTTTCACAGACAGGGCAGCAAACACCATTGAAAACAAAAATGGTCAACCAAGTTCACAAAGAAGAATAGATCCTGTAGCCAGTAGAATCTCAAGCCGTAGCTGTAGACCTCGACTTTCGACCCCTCACTAATTCACTCCAAATCGTCACCTGTCCATTCCAAATCCCCCAACCATTGACTATATTTTACAATTAAAGCTGCAATGTCGCCACACCATACTACTACATGGCTTAATTGCACAAAGCACAACCAGAACTACACCTGTAGTAAACTCGTATGTATAGTCAACTAATAGGCAACAAAATACGTTTTACAGTTTTTTGTGCGAAATGTATTTAGTTTAACGACACCACTAGAGTACATTGACGACCAATCATCGGTTAAACGTTTGATGATTCTGATATTTAGTCTAACGACACCACTAGAGTACATTGACGATCAATCATCGGTTAAACGTTTGATGATTCTGATATTTGGTCTAACGACACCACTAGAGTACATTTACGATCAATCATCGGTTAAACGTTTGATGATTCTGATATTTAGTCTAACGACACCACTAGAGTACATTGACGATCAATCATCGGTTAAACGTTTGATGATTCTGATATTTAGTCTAACGACACCACTGGAGTACATTGACGATCAATCATCGGTTAAACGTTTGATGATTCTGATATTTAGTCTAACGACACCACTAGAGTACATTGACGATCAATCATCGGTTAAACGTTTGATGATTCTGATATTTAGTCTTGGAGAAAACCTGCTACCTTTTCCCATTAGCAGAAAGTGATGTTTTATATAGACTTTCTCACAGACAGGACATCACATACCACCACCTTTGATATATCGCTTGTAGGACACTGGTTTTCCCATTAGCAGAAAGTGATGTTTTATATAGACTTTCTCACAGACAGGACATCACATACCACCACCTTTGATATATCGCTTGTAGGACACTGGTTTTCCCATTAGCAGAAAGTGATGTTTTATATAGACTTTCTCACAGACAGGACATCACATACCACCACCTTTGATATATCGCTTGTAGGACACTGGTTTTCCCATTAGCAGAAAGTGATGTTTTATATAGACTTTCTCACAGACAGGACATCACATACCACCACCTTTGATATATCGCTTGTAGGACACTGGTTTTCCCATTAGCAGAAAGTGATGTTTTATATAGACTTTCTCACAGACAGAACATCACATACCACCACCTTTGATATATCGCTTGTAGGACACTGGTTTTCCCCATTAGCAGAAAGTGATGTTTTATATAGACTTTCTCACAGACAGGACATCACATACCACCACCTTTGATAAATCGCTTGTAGGACACTGGTTGGGGTGGAAAAAGCAATAAGAGAATTGTTCCAGCAAGGAGGTTCGATCTTACGAACAAAGAATTTCAAGCGAACACTCTACCCAAAGAGCTAGATATACACACACCACCTGTCATTTTTCTAATACACTCATTAACTAAAGTGCGTTGTTTTGTTGTGACAAACGGGTATTTTGTTTTTTACATGATATGACCTGAAACGTAATAATAGCCGAAACTACACCAAAGATTTTGAACGTGAAATGTCGATTGTTTTGTCAATATTTCAGACTTTAGATTATACAGTGTGTATTTCTTTCCGTTAATTGCCTTCCACTTACTTCTTTTGGCTGTCATTATCAATATAAATCATGTAACAATAAAGTTAACTTCCAAACAACAACTGTATTCGTTCTCACTATTTAACCTAATGGCAAATACAAAAGGAACTCATCCTACATAGATCACAATAACAATACTAAAACTATCATCGTATGTGTATGTCCGACGAATCCACAAAACATCCCACACGTTGGGTAGTCACATCTGTACATAATTCGTCCGTATCTCTAGTCTTACCGGCCGTAGCATTAAAAATGACCTATTTATTATATTGAAATGAAGGTATACACGGAAACAGGCCACTCCCTGTCAGTGCTGGTATGATGGCGACGACGGACATGTTACTTCGCCCCGCCCCCGCACTGCCGAGTACATGAACTGGGACATTCAGAAAGTAGCATGGTTTGTTCAGCGACACCACTGTCATCGACTGATTCAAACACTTGGTCATTCTGACACATAGTCTTCCGAGGAATACCGGTACACCTTTTTATTAGCAGCAAGGGATCTTTATGTGCAGTCAGGGCAACACATGCTACTGGTTTTAAGTAGAAACCACTGGTTGGAATGGGAAAAATCCCTAGTGAGAGAGAGAATGGGTCCACAGAGGTGGTTTGATCCTGCGACCCAAGCTCTACCGACTGAGCTAACAATGGCTAATTAATACATCTGTCTGTAAACAAACGAGAGGCGCAGTTTACAGCACACGTGTTTTGGAAGAAATTCTAATTAATTAATTAATTAATTGTTATATTGACTCATTTATGAAAGTAGTCATTTGGAAAGTATAGTGTACGTGTCACTGCATGGTGTTTAATATGATTGGTCCTAAGTTAGCAGTGTTGTATGAAACGTGTCAATAAATCTGCTTTTGATACAGCGGTTGAATTTATTTATTATTAGTTGTTGGAGTTTTTGGTGAAGAGGGTTTAATAACAAACAAACAATTCAAGTTGGAGGGGTACCAAAACAAGCGTTTTTGGTTACTAAAAATCGAGATTAATAAACGATCGCAAACTATTTCACCAAACTAATTTTTTCAGTAATTTGTATTTTTCGCAATGAAGAATACAGATATAACATGGACGATATGTGGATGGACGGTGGCAAACCAGTAAGGCGCCACAGCAAAATGTTTAGTTTGAAAACAGTGATTCTTGGAATGTGTATGGCTATAAATATAGTTTACTGTGACCTAATTAAGCAATGTAAAAACATACTTGTAGAATAACTAATAATCCTACATATTCATTATGTATTAAAAAGTGGGTCGAAATGACTTACTTACTATGCAATACACGTAGTTCCATATTGGTAGTTATTCAGTGAAAACTATGGTATTTACCTGGTAATGGCAGCACTTTCTGTTGCGTATATTAGGTCAACCAAGTTGTTTTTACAGTCAGTTGTATGCAAGGCGCAGCTACAGACAAACAGGGTCTTAGGTGACCACGTGTTTCACTGAGGTCACGGGGGTCTTAGGTGACCACGTGTTTCACTGAGGTCACGGGGGTCTTAGGTGACCACGTGTTTCACTGAGGTCACGGGGGTCTTAGGTGACCACGTGTTTCACTGAGGTCACGGGGGTCTTAGGTGACCACGTGTTTCACTGAGGTCACGGGGTCTTAGGTGACCACGTGTTTGACTGAGGTCACGAGAGTCTTAGCGAGTAGCAACCAAGACAAGACAACCCACTTACGATTTTCAAAGGGTCAAAGACAACTAAAAAAATCCCCAATCATAATAGACACAATTAGGCATTGCAAAATAGACATGGACGTCAAAATGGCTGCGTACCATAAGCGTGTTCAGCAGTATGTACAGACATTGTAAAGTTCGATAATGTCACCTTTAATACCTGGTCAATATCTTTAATCGTTATGTACATAAAATCGAAAGCACGCCACATTTCTTGTAAGGTTCATTTTTAAAATTGTCTAAATTGAAGTGGTTTTGACACTGGACGCGACAACATCCCAACACACTGCAATATTTAAAAAACCGACACGCTGAACCACCAGCGAAATGATGCGGAAGATTTCCATCGCCTAAGCCTGTATGAGAAACTGGTTTACTCCGGATGTAGCTGCTTGTTATCGGGAGTTATCTCTGGTGACAATTGATGCGGTGTTGACAAGAGGCCGGTGTAGGCAATGAGAGCCGACCCAACGAAAACCAGAGCTGGGTAAAGATAACTGTCAGTGAAGCCTCGGTCACTATCTTTATGAATGAAGTTCAAATGATAGCATTTCTGTTGCTAAATCATTTTATAACCACGAATCTATCTAAATCGCATTATGTTCAAATCGCATTACTTACAAATGATTAATTGCGAGTAACTGAGACGATGTTATGAAATCGAACTTTTAATTGTATGTATTATTCAAAATAAGAGTACAAATGAAAGCCAAAAGTAATACTGTATAACAATACGTCATCCCTATTTTTACTACAGTACTTTACATATATACTTCATATTTTCTGGTGTGTGTGTGTGTGTGTGTGGGGGGGGGGGGGGGGGTGCAGTTTGAAACCATGTATCTTGCAGAGCGAAAATCAACACTGTGTGCTGCAAAATATAAACGTAACGTTTTCTGAAAACAATTTTCCGCATTGGATATGTGTGAGCCACCCTCACACTTTCATCACAATGCTGTGAATATGGACCTGTGTATCATATCGTCAGATCTCACTTATTGTAACTTGTAGTCACATCATAATATCTTCTGGGATCAAAATACATTAATATTAAAGTTAGAAAGTTAGAATCACTAGTAACATTATAAATAAACAGTTAAAATCCTGGTAGGACTGTTCCAAATGAGTTTTATTTTAGTATTATGAAATAAGAGACATGACATTGCAAAATTGGTCTAAACCTCGTTCCAGCAAAAAAATAATAAAAATTAAAAATTTAAAACATTCCTGTTTGGTACACGCGTTTTGAATATAACAATCAGGTTCTAATTCTATTTGTAGTTTGTAAAAACACAAACAACTAAGCAACACAAAGACAAAAGCAAACAAAAGCAAACAACATTGATCAACATATAATATGTTTTCTTAATTATTAGTATAAGCCATCAACCAGGAGCGATGATGAGATGAGATTATCTTCGAACAACAAACCCACAAGGTTAGGTGACAAGGCAACCTTTTCGTTTTTGTTAGAGATATGATAACTACAGTATGAGATTTTGTTTGAGATAAGATAACTGCAGTATGAGATTTGAAGTGTTTATCAATGGAAGGTTGTGAAGTGATAACGGCATTCTCTACAACGTATCAGTGGTTATCACCTGGCCACGCACAGCACGGCTGATTCGTGGCCCAGGTATCTGTTATGCAGGTAGTTTAGTACACCTCTGAACCCACTAGTCAGATGCTGCTTACTGTGGGGGTGATTCATTAATATAACATGGTCAGTGGATTAACCGTTATCGTATACACATGGAAATTAATTAAGCATAGCCTAGTTTTGACTATACAACTTATTTTTCGCAAGTAATTTTGAACATTTCGTGGATACAAAACATTGAAATTAATTTTGTGTGCATACAGAGGATATTGAAACATACTGACAATATTTAATACAGGTATTTTAGGGCAAAAGTCAGAAAGCGGAAATATGCTATCAGAATGTGTGGTAATAATCTATGGAGCTTCTTAAAAATAATTTATTCACGCCATCTCGATAAATAGCCAGTAAACCCCCGTCGGCACAGACAACTACTTATAAGCACCTTTTGAGCTGCAATAAAATTCAGACAACTACTTCTAAGGACGTTTTGAGCTGCAATACAATTCAGATGATGCTTAATTAATGTCCAGGTATATATATGTCTTACTTCAGAAACTGGTACGTCAAAGAACGTGCTATATATTGTTCTGTCTTTCTCTCTATGTCTACCTGCCTCCCTCTCTGTGTCTCTCTCCCCATCCCTGCCTCCTTCCTCCTCTCTCTCTCTCTCTCTCTCTCTCTCTCTCTCTCTCTCTCTCTCTCTCTCTCTCTCTCTCTCTCTCTCTCTCTCTCTCTCTCTCTCTCTCTCTCTCTCTCTCTCTCTCTCTCTCTCTCTCTCGACGAATTGTTGACATAACCATAGCTATCCACCAAATAGCCACAGTTTGAAATGGGCTGATGTGAAGGTAAACACACATTCGTTTCCTTTTCATTACAGTCAACATGCTACTTGATTGAGAATGAGGTTTTAATATCACGTTGATGTGGATGATTGTAAGTTTGTTTTAATCAACATGCATTAAAATACTAAAACAGTTTCACCGATTTTACATTAACAATAATTTAAGACCCATACAATTCTCGACTCGGATTTTTGTCCTACTATATGCTGACGGGCAAAAGAAAGTATACCAATAATTTCTTAAATATTTTCTTATATCAGACCGATAGTCGAAGTGCATAAAATAAAAAAATCGATAATATTGACATCGTCCGTGCAAGCACCACTCCCTGTTCTGGCATTGGCCATTGTTGTCGCAATCAATTGGTGAAAAATTAATTTAACGTTTTGCATGGACTTCTTAAGTCGCACGTGCAAAATGTGTATAAAAACGCAGAAGTATGAATGTGCAGAGTCCACTTGTTCATAAAATCACCCAAAATGTGCCACGTCTTACGGCGGAACAGAGGGAACGCGCCATTGGTATAGAACATCGTACACCGATATTGCACGACGATTTGCTTACACCAAAACAACGATAGTGAGACGATTTAGGCAGACAGGAAGAACAACTGACCTATCACGTAGCGGAAGACCACGTGTTACAACACCGCGGGAAGACCGCTATCTGCGAACGTTACATCTACGCAATAGGTTCTTGACCGTGACATCATCTTTATCTAATGCTTTGGGTCGTATTGTAAGTCGACGCACTGTGACACGGCGACTAAGAGCACATGGAATTCGTGCCTACAGACCATATAGAGGAACAGTTCTGACACGTGATCATCGCATCCGGAGGTTACGATGGGCCAGAACAGTACTCCGATGGCGACTTCAACAGTGGCAGAGGGTGCTGTTTTCAAATGAAAGCAGGTTTTCTCTCTACAGGTCCGACAGCAGAGTTCGAGTTTACAGGCGTAGAGGAGAAAGAACGGAACGAGCCTGTGTTCAAGAATTAGAACCTTTTAGCGGAAGAAGTGTGATGGTCTGGGGCGGTATTTGTGGTGACCAGAAGACGGAACTTGTCATCATCGATGGTAATCTAACCTCCGTTAGATATCGTGATGAAATCCTGCGTCCCGTAGTTTTTCCATTTCTTCAACAACAGCAACGTGGAACCATATTTCAACACGACAACGCCAGGCCCCATACTGCTCGGATAGTACAGAACTTCATACAAGTTAACAACATCGATGTTTTGCCTTGGCCAGCTCGATCTCAGACATGTCCCCGATTGAACACCTTTGGGATCAACTTGATACACGAATCCGACGACGTCCCAACCCCCCAGGTAACAGACAACAGTTCTAGCAGAAGAATGGAGTAGAATACCCAATGACGTCATTAGGCGATTGACCCGTTCCATGAGACGTCGTGTCGTGGCGTGTATTGATGCTCAGGGTGGCCATACCCGTTATTAGACATTCATTGCCTACACATTTATTGGAAAAGTTAACCGTGTTTATTTCAGCACATTGTGTCAATTCACAAACTGACCCCACGTGTTTATCGAACATTATCATGCAACCTGTAGGTATTGTTCAACTGTGACATTACATGTGATAAACTAAAAATGTATAAACTTTTCAATAAATGTGAATGTTATAATAAATATGTTTTAGTTATTTTATTTTCATTTTATATTTCGTCGGTATACTTTCTTTTGCCCGTCAGTATATAAATAAAGACAAAAACATGGCTTGAGCCTGTCACTTGAGGCTGTGACCCCCCGTTAGAGATTGTGCCCCAGATGTCGTTCCAAAGGGCCTGTTTAATAATATCCATATCCAAGAAGATTCTCATAAAAAAACTCCTTGCTTCTAATCGAAAGGTGTAGTATTGTGTCACTTGTGGGTTTCTCCTCTCATTCTATCAAATACGTTACTAGAACGCGTGGGGTTCTGGTGTGTTGGTAAATCAACATCTTGAAACGTGAGGTTCGTTATCGGCGACATGGTGGAGAAACACTGAAAAGATAAAATTTAAAGTTTATTTTTGTTTAACGACACTACTAGAGCACATTAATTAATTAATTTTCAGCTATTGGGTATAAAACATTTGATAATTCTGACTCATGGTGTTCTGAGGAAACCAGCTAAATTTTTCGACTAGCAGCAAGGGATCTTTTATATGCACCTTCCCACATACAGGGCAGCACAGCGATGACAAAAACCAACGAGAAATATGGAATGCTTCCCGGACCACCTCTTCTCAGAATTCTAACCATATCCAGGTTTTCTGATACACGTAATTCCATAACTCATTTCCTATCATAATCATAACGGAACTAGCAACATATCACCGAATAAAGGACGGCTTTAGCCACAGAAAATTCTTAGTCTATCTGTGACGGTACATGCTCTTAATTTCTTTCCGCCTGTGGCGATATTAATTGTTTTAGAAGGCCGTGTGCAGTTCCAAATGCACTTAGCCCAGATGGGCAATTTGTTACGTAATTCCTTCGCGCGACCGTGCATTCCAATATGCACTTAGTCCAGCTGTGGAGGCCATGTGGCCAGTAGTTACGTAATACCTCTGCGAGTGCGGGTTTTACAACCGTGATTTTTGCGAATGGCGACAGCCAGTCTGACGATCAGAGAAAGATATGCCGGCGTGGTGGCTGTGGAAAATCCACATGATAAGATTCAGTACCGCTGAGAGTTTTGAATAAATAGCTAGGATTTTAGATATATCGAGGAGAAACATTGGAAGTATCCAGGGGAACAGACGTCGTCCACTGAACGATCTATATTAGTTCAGACGGGACTTTGGTAAATATATATTTTCTGCTCTGTGTATAACCTTGATGTGATTGATGTGACTTTAAATATTTTAATACTGTATTATACCAATATTATTTAGACGGTGCTGCCGGTCATCTGACGCAGTAATCTGTAGGCTCACTGTCCTAAATAATTATAAAAAGCTTAACCAGTCATCCTAGAGGACCTAGGTAAACTGTAGGTTATTGTCTTTATTGTGATAGGTACCAGTATTAATTCTGTGTTACAAGGTCACTGAATGAGTAGTAAGGGTTAATTAAAAATTAACCAGTTAGGAATAGAGTTGCAATTCCTTTATTAATTAAGTTCCCCTGGCAGCGTTTCTCAATTATTACACTTTACTGAACGAGTAGTAAGGGTTAATTAAAAATTAACCAGTTAGGAATAGAGTTGTAATTCCTTTATTAATTAAGTTCACCTGGCAGCGTTTCTCAATTATCACACGTTATTGAACGAGTAGTAAGGGTTAATTAAAAATTAAAAATTAAAAATTAACCAGTTAGGAATAGAGTTGTAATTCCTTTATTAATTAAGTTCTCCTGGAAGCATTTCTCAATCATCACACGTGTGGGTGTTGTGTCACGGTGAAGGGATTAGCATATTGTGTAAACTAGACACCTAGAGATTAACTAATTAAGTGATCAGTTCTTGGTTGTTATTATTTGTTGTTGTTAATTAACTACTGCGGCAGTACATTTGTCAGTGTGGGTTAATACAGATTCCAAAGTGTATTGTGTTTTTGTTGTGTTTTCTAGTGAACTAAACGTGCTATAATAATATATACTTTATATAAGATCTTATCTCTGATCATACCTAGACGAGCCACACAGCGGGTATAACTGCCTGTTACAGAGAGATCTAATAGATATACAGTTAGGAGAGATATTTGGACAATCGTGTTTCATTCAGTTACGGGTATTATAGGTTCCCCGTGACACTATCTAAGTACTAGACATGATGTACGTCCGATATATGATCCTTCTCATATGCAACGCATGCCCATAGACTGCTTTAATAATAAATGAACTTAAGTGACATTTCCCCCCAATACGAGATCACACTAAGATCGAAAACATATAGAAGGTAAGTATTCATTAACTACTGATTACTAAACTTACCAAGAAATCTTACTCACAAGGAAATCCTCTTGACGGTCATCGTGGTAAAGGTCAAGGGTAATGCGTTCATGTTGGTCACGTGATTTTACTACCGGTTCACGAGCAGTAAAATCGTCCTTTCGAAAATTAGTTATACCTAGTTCTCGAGAATATTACTGACGATTAAATACATGATGTGACAACACCATGCAAATACGAGATATCATATAATTGTTCATTTAATAAAGGACTTTAAAATAAGAATATCAGAAACACTTTCATACCGAAAAGCGGAAAGATAGAAGACAGAAAAGCAGATATATAAAGCCACACACACACACACACACACACACACACACACACACACACACACACACACACACACACACACACACACACACATACACATACACATACACACATACATATATATATAATATATATATATATATATATATATAGAGAGAGAGAGAGAGAGAGAGAGAGAGAGAGAGAGAGAGAGAGAGAGAGAGAGAGAGACACACACACACACACACACACACACACACACACACTGCAATGTGTGACAATAGCTATCTACATGTTACGACGACCGCGTCGCTCAGTGATTGAATGTGTATCACGTTACACAGTAGTCACCAAGTAGGAACGAATCGTAGTCAGTGTCCACTTTAGCTTCACCAATACATCGGTTACATTCGTTATGTGGGCCATGTGCTCCTTTAAAATAACCGTAGCGTGACCTGGTTACAGAAGACAGTAAACTAAATCTTACTCTACATGGGAATATTTGGGCTTCTGTATCAAACAAGCTGATTTGTTTTGTTTAAAATCTATATTTATATACAATACACTAAATATAATGAGAGCGCCATAAAGGCACAGGCGCCCCAACTTGTAACCCCGAAATTGTGTCTGGTGTGGTCGACATAGGCGTATATTCATATACAATACACTAAATATAATGAGCGCGCCATAAACACACAGGTGCCCCAACTTGTAACCCCGAAATTGTGTCTGGTGTGGTCGACATAGGCGTATATTCATATACAATACACTAAATATAATGAGCGCGCCATAAAGACACAGGTGCCCCAACTTGTAACCCCGAAATTGGGTCTGGTGTGGTCGACATAGGCGTATGGGCTCCCATTCTTGCCGGAATTAACCGAACATGCCCGAATCTGTATAACAACATTTATTCATATTGACATTACTGCCAAACAGCTATGTACGGTTACAAACGAATGACTACTAATTTCTACACTAATATTTCGGGTAGAATGGTGGAAATACAAGGTGAAAAGGTCTTCAGTTAATACATTTTGCCCGAATATCTTTATAACTTTTGGAAGGAAGGAGAGCAGTTACCTCCTGTCCCTTCTGCCCTGTACGCTTATGGTGGAGGATAATACTGTAATTATACACTGTGCTCGCGCATTACTGTTTTAAATTTAATTCAACATTTAAACTCACAGCTTACCGAAACATAATAGGTCCTTGATTTCATCCAAAAGATTCCATAAGATTAAATTGGTATCTCCGCCGCCATATAACCGTAAATAAAATGTGTTGAGTGCGTCGTTAAATAAACCATTTCCTATTTCCTAATTTTAAAATAAAAGATATCCATATAAACTCCATTTGTAGTGGAATGACTGACCCTTGACCTTGGTGTACACGTATTAATTCCGGTTGTTCGTTAAGCCAGGCAGCACTATACACGGTGTTGTTGTTTTATCAGATAGTGTTGGTGTTTATCAGGTGAAAACAGTCGCACCTTCTAGATCGGTGTTCGAGTGGGTTACATCAGTGTATCACAAACTGGCTCTGTTCTCGTTATCACCAGCTCTACTGGTATCAGTAGATTGTCCGCTGTCACCTAACGGAAAGTTGTGAACGACCCCGAAATAGATTTTTCACCTTTCGGACATTTGTCACGAAGCTTTTAAGCTGGTAGTCGTTTATGCCAGATATGTTAAAGGACAATTAAATTGCAAACAAATTATCCCATATCCATATTCCCTTTCTCTTCTTCGACTTCCATTTAACTGCTTCCCCATCTAGCAGCTCTTATAAGAATCTTTAGCTTTTAACTTCTATACGTGTCCACATTCACATCCCAGTCCTTGTCTCTCCATCGGGCGGTACGTAGCCCAGTGGTATAGCGCTCGCTCGATGCGCGGTCAGTGTGAGATCAATCCCCGTCGGTGGCCCCACTGCGCTATTTCTCGTTCCAGCAAGTGCACCACAACTGGTATATCAAAGGCCGTGATATGTACTACCCTGTCTTTGGGATGGTGCATATAAAAGATCCCTTGCTGCTAATCGAAAAGAATAGCCTATGTCTGTGTGGTCCTTAACCATATGTCTGACGCCATATAACCGTACATAGTATGTGTTGAACGCGTCGTTAAATAAAACATTTCTTTTCTTTCTTTCTTTCTTTCTTTCTTTCTTTCTTTCTTTCTTGTCTCTCCATCTGAAGTATGTGCTTGCTTTCTGTGACCTCCCATGTCCTTCACTTGCCATTTCCATCAGTGGTAGGTGTTCATCAATGACATTTTATAAAATGGTACTATTCAGTAATTATATTTCTATACAATGGTATTGTTCACTTCAATAATGCTATTTCTATAAAGTTGTATTGGTCAGTAATGGTACTTCTATATACCGGCCTCGGTGGCGTCGTGGCAGGCCATCGGTCTACAGGCTGGTAGGTACTGGGTTCGGATCCCAGTCGAGGCATGGGATTTGTAATCGAAATACCGACTCCAAACCCTGAGTGAGTGCTCCGCAAGGCTCAATGGGTAGATGTAAACCACTTGCACCGACCAGTGATCCATAACTGGTTCAACAAAGGCCATGGTTTGTGCTATCCTGCCTGTGGGAAGCGCAAATAAAAGATCCCTTGCTGCCTGTCGTAAAAAGAGTAGCCTATGTGGCGACAGCGGGTTTCCTCTAAAAACAGTGTCAGAATGACCATATGTTTGACGTCCAATAGCCGATGATAAGATAAAAAATCAATGTGCTCTAGCGGCGTCGTTAAATAAAACAAACTTTACTTTTTTGGTACTTCTATAAAATGGTATTGTTCAGTAATGATATTTCTATAAAGTTGAATTGATCAGTATCGCTATTTAAAAAAAATGGTATTGTCCAGTAATGATATTTCTATAAAGTGATATTGTTCAGTAATGATATTTCTATAAAGTGGATTGTTCAGTAATGATATTGTTCAGTAATGATATTTCTGTAAAGTGGTATTGTTCAGTAATGATATTTCTGTAAAGTAGTATTGTTCAGTAATGATATTTCTGTACAGTGGTATTGTTCAGTAATGATATTTCTATAAAGTGGTATTGTTCAGTAATGATATTTCTGCAAAGTGGATTGTTCAGTAATGATATTTCTGTACAGTGGTATTGTTCAGTAATGATATTTCTGTAAAGCAGTATTGTTCAGTAATGATATTTCTGTACAGTGGTATTGTTCAGTAATGATATTTCTATAAAGTGGTATTGTTCAGTAATGATATTTCTATAAAGTGGTATTGTTCAGTAATGATATTTCTATAAAGTGCATTGTTCAGTAATGATATTTCTATAAAGTGGATTGTTCAGTAATGATATTTCTATAAAGTGGTATCGTTCAGTAATGATATTTCTGTAAAGTAGTATTGTTCAGTAATGATATTTCTGTACAGTGGTATTGTTCAGTAATGATATTTCTATAAAGTGGTATTGTTCAGTAATGATATTTCTATAAAGTGGATTGTTCAGTATGGTAATGATATTTCTTTAAAGTAGTATTGTTCAGTAATGATATTTATATAAAGTGGTATTGTTTAGTAATGATATTTCTATAAAGTGGATTGTTCAGTAATGATATTTCTATAAAGTAGTATTATTCAGTAATGATATTTCTATAAGGTGGATTGTTCAGTAATGATATTTCTGTACAGTGGTATTGTTCAGTAATGATATTTCTGTAAAGTAGTATTGTTCAGTAATGATATTTCTATAAAGTGGTATTGTTCAGTAATTATATTTCTATAAAGTGGTATTGTTCAGTAATGATATTTCTATAAAGTGGTATTGTTCAGTAATGACATTTCTATCAAGTGGATTGTTCAGTAATGATATTTATATAAAGTGGTATTGTTCAGTAATGATATTTATATAAAGTGGTATTGTTCAGTAATGATATTTCTGTAAAGTGGTATTGTTCAGTAATGATATTTTTTTAAAGTGGTATCGTCCAGTAATGCTACTTATATGAAGTTGTGTTAGTCAGTAATGATATTTCTTTAAAGAAGTATTGTTCAGAAATGACATTCCTATAAAGATATATTATCAATCATATTTGTATAAAGTGGTAGTGTTCAGTAAGCAGATGTGTATAAAGTGGTAGTGTTCAGTAATTATATCGCTATATGGTTTTATTGTTCGATAATGATATTGCTATAAAGTGGTATTGTTCAGTTATGATATTTATATATGGTTTTATTGTTTGATAATGAAATTTCTATAAAGTGGTATTGTTAGTAATGGTATTTCTATAAAGTGGTATTGTTCAGTAATGATATTTCTATAAAGTGGATTGTTCAGTAATGATATTTCTATAACGTGGATTGTTCAATAATGATATTTGTATAAAGTGGTATTGTTCAGTAATGATATTTCTATAAAGTAGATTGCTCAGTAATGATATTTGTATATCGTGGTATTGTTCAGTAATGATATTTCTATATCGTGGTATTGTTCAGTAATAATATTTGTATAAAGTGGATTGTTCAGTAATGATATTTCTATAAAGTGGATTGTTCAGTAATGATATTTCTATAAAGTAGTATTATTCAGTAATGATATTTCTGTAAAGTAGTATTGTTCAGTAATAATATTTCTGTAAAGTAGTATTGTTCAGTAATGATATTTCTGTACAGTGGTATTGTTCAGTAATGATATTTCTATAAAGTGGTATTGTTCAGTAATGATATTTCTATAAAGTGGTATTGTTCAGTAATGATATTTCTATAAAGTGGATTGTTCAGTAATGATATTTCTATAAAGTGGATTGTTCAGTAATGTTATTTCTATAAAGTGGTATCGTTCAGTAATGATATTTCTGTAAAGTAGTATTGTTCAGTAATGATATTTCTGTACAGTGGTATTGTTCAGTAATGATATTTCTATAAAGTGGTATTGTTCAGTAATGATATTTCTATAAAGTGGATTGTTCAGTATGGTAATGATATTTCTATAAAGTAGTATTGTTCAGTAATGATATTTATATAAAGTGGTATTGTTTAGTAATGATATTTCTATAAAGTGGATTGTTCAGTAATGATATTTCTATAAAGTAGTATTATTCAGTAATGATATTTCTGTAAAGTAGTATTGTTCAGTAATGATATTTCTGTACAGTGGTATTGTTCAGTAATGATATTTCTATAAAGTGGTATTGTTCAGTAATGATATTTCTATAAGGTGGATTGTTCAGTAATGATATTTCTGTACAGTGGTATTGTTCAGTAATGATATTTCTGTAAAGTAGTATTGTTCAGTAATGATATTTCTATAAAGTGGTATTGTTCAGTAATGATATTTCTATAAAGTGGTATTGTTCAGTAATGATATTTCTATAAAGTGGTATTGTTCAGTAATGATATTTCTATCAAGTGGATTGTTCAGTAATGATATTTATATAAAGTGGTATTGTTCAGTAATGATATTTATATAAAGTGGTATTGTTCAGTAATGATATTTCTGTAAAGTGGTATTGTTCAGTAATGATATTTTTTTAAAGTGGTATCGTCCAGTAATGCTAGTTATATGAAGTTGTATTAGTCAGTAATGATATTTCTTTAAAGAAGTATTGTTCAGAAATGACATTCCTATAAAGATATATTATCAATCATATTTGTATAAAGTGCTAGTGTTCAGTAAGCAGATGTGTATAAAGTGGTAGTGTTCAGTAATTATATCGCTATATGGTTTTATTGTTCGATAATGATATTACTATAAAGTGGTATTGTTCAGTTATGATATTTATATATGGTTTTATTGTTTGATAATGAAATTTCTATAAAGTGGTATTGTTAGTAATGGTATTTCTATAAAGTGGTATTGTTCAGTAATGATATTTCTATAAAGTGGATTGTTCAGTAATGATATTTCTATAACGTGGATTGTTCAATAATGATATTTGTATAAAGTGGTATTGTTCAGTAATGATATTTCTATAAAGTAGATTGCTCAGTAATGATATTTGTATATCGTGGTATTGTTCAGTAATGATATTTCTATATCGTGGTATTGTTCAGTAATAATATTTGTATAAAGTGGATTGTTCAGTAATGATATTTCTATAAAGTGGATTGTTCAGTAATGATATTTCTATAAAGTGGATTGTTCAATAATAATATTTGTATAAAGTGGTATTGTTCAGTAATATTATTTCTATAAAGTGGTGTTGTTCACTAGTGTTACTGGTTGATGCTTTGTATTATCAACTTGTAGCTTTTGAAGTCGAATTTTATCCAGTCACAAACAAACGATAGTTCACAACTTAAGAAAGGCATAAACTTGTCGAAAAGACATTTAAAACGCTGTCGGTGCGTGCCTAATCTTTTGTGTGAAGGACGAAATAGGCCACCAACATTAGCCATAAACTAGGCAAGTACTCCTCGACGAAAATCCCATCGATGATAACGAGCAGTTGATTTCGATTGCTATTTCAGTATTTATGGTCTTACTCGAGGAAGATTTCTACTTCCGCGAGAAGAGAACTCTATATATCTAAGTCACTCAAGAGGACAGTTTTATGGTTGAAATGTCGTACATCGCGGACTAAGTGGTCGATTTTATAATTTCCAGGGTTCGAAACTGGGTACGTGGGTATGTGAGTAATAATTATGTGACTGAAACAATAATCACATCGGTGTTACCAAACGTAATAAACACTATTGAACTTCAGATAATGTCTGCTTGTTGCTGAAAAACCTATATGCTTTAAATACAGAAATGGAAATAAATCCCCACCCCATTCAAGTGCAGAATCCATACCCAGAACAGGCACATACCAAATGCAGGCTGTAACACGAGATGGCGCGAAACTTCACGAAACCGACATCCTTTCTGCCTAATCTTTTTCAAGATAAAATTAGTTTGCACTAATTTCTTTAAATTCGACACCCGTTAGCAAATATTTACACTTGACCCTTGACAGTAAAATAGCATGCATTGCATATATTATGCGCAATACGAATTCAACCCATCACTGAATTATGCCAATTAGCTTTTCTTCCGAAACCAGCTCATGTCTAACGCTTGCAAAAGTTTGACACAAAGAAGTTCGACATAACGGTGTTGAGTGCCGTGAGCCAGAAGTTCACTAAACAGATTAACGGTGCGTAAACGTGTGCGTACATATTGTATACGTTCAGAATGATGACATTACGTCACGGTGCTTTAAAATGCACCGGTTACTCGAGAGATGAATAATCGTTTAATAAGTTCATCTTCAAGGGGAAGTAACTAAAGCTGTGTTTCCGGTTGCTAGTGGCGAGTTCCGATGAGCGATGCCCGTCGTACAACGAAAGGATCAAGCACGTTGTATGAATCACGGCTGGTGTCTTCCGTCTCCACCACGCTGAATGAACGTCACTTACACAGTCTGTATACAAGAACCTCTCTCCCGACATCAACCAGGAATACACTGTCCTCACATCACCACACAGAATAGCATTGTAGATTGAGACATGTTAGAGCCACAAGGAAAAGAAAGGAAATGTTTTATTTTTAACGACGCACTCAAAACATTTTATTTACGGTTATATGGCGTCGGACATATGGTTAAGGACCACACAGATATTGAGAGAGGAAACCCGCTGTCGCCACTTCATGGGCTACTCTTTTCGATTAGCAGCAAGGGATCTTTTATATGCACCATCCCACAGACAGGATAACACATACCACGGCCTTTGATATACCAGTCGTGATGCACTGGCTGGAGCGAGAAATAGCCCAATGGGCCCACCGACGAGGATCGATCCCAGATCGACCACGCATCAAGCGAACGCTTTACCACTGGGCTACGTCCCGCCAAGAGCCACAAGGGGCCATCTCCATATTGTCGGATTTTAGAGAGTCACTAAAATTATCTCCGAGGTGTCACTCTGTCTTATTTTAATATATCTAAATATACTTGTGCAAAGTCTCTACACATTTTATTTTGATAAAAAGTACTATTTGTTTAGTGCCTAAACAACAAAACTGGGGATAGCACCTTTCGGCTTCAATAGTTGGCTAAGCATTAATAATAATTATTATATCGTCATTTGTGATTATAACAGCCGATATATGCAATATGATGCTTGCTTATAGTAATACTATACTGTGAGTTTCTCATAATACATATATTATGCTAAAACAAATCATTACTAAAACAAAGAAAACAGAAGAAAGAAAACCGTTAAATTAAAATTGATCAACATTTGGTATTATGATCACAAAAGCGATAATCGAAAAGGACAAGATAAATCGATTTATCGATTGCACTGAGTTTGGTTCCACATGCCGACTCTCATTATGATCAATTTTATGCTTAATAATTAAGGTTCAAGCACGCTTTCCTGAGAACACCTTTGAGCTATCTTGACTTTGAGTGTAGGGAAAGGGTTAGTAAATATTTATAAATGAGAGAGAAATTGGTTGAACGGCCTTTCACTCCCCTGCTGAGTGAGTTGGGGCCGATCCTGGGATACAAACTGACAGAGCTGCTACGTCACTTATGGGGATTACACGTTGAATTTGTGCCAAGAAGACTACATGGCCTCTGTACATTGACGTTCAATTAGTCTGTATACAGCCACATAGAACTGACGTATCAAAAGTCGGCGTATGCCATGCCTTGGGTTCAGAAAAGTATGATTACTCAAAATAAATCTTACATGTTTAACTCAAGAGCGTACCCGTATTTCACGTGTCTCGTGTGTGCAACATGGGCCGATAATTTAACGAAGACGGCTGTCAGTGTTTGATGTGCGCTGAGTGGATGAAGCGTGTAGGACCTGTGTTAATTTAGTGAAGAACAAACACCCGAGCAGGTCCGAGTGGCTGGTAGTAGAAATAAACTCGAGTGGTGTCCCGCCGTGCCGCTCACTACTCCATGCGGGTAGTGTTCCTAAGCAGAGCAACGTCAGCTTACTTTCATATCCAAGTAGTTCTCCGAGATATGTAACAGTACAATATGACATAGTTAGCAAAACAAATGTTTAGCTATATTTTAATCCAGTTAAAGGGACATTCCTGAGTTTGCTACATTGTAAGATGCTTCCGACTAATAAAATATTTCTCCGATTAAACTTACATATTAATTTTTTTTGTTTTGTTTAGAATATCAGTGTCTGTATATTCAATGTGTTTCTGGTCGTCTTAATATTTGTAAGAAGCCCAAACTAGATTTTGTCGTCAAATAATTTCGTACGTAAGAAAAAAATAGTTTTTAGGAAATAAAATGAAATTTAACCTAGTACAAATATCAGAACGATCAGAAACACATTTAATATACAGCCACTAATATTTTATGCACAAAAATATATTTGATATTTAATTACAATCGTCAAAAAGTCTCTGTTAGTCGATAACATCTTTAAAATTGCAGCAAACCCGGGAATGCCCCTTTAAACGTATCAAACAAAGCTATGCGTGCTTAATTTCGTATCCAAGTAGTGGTGTTTAAGATGTGTATATAATAATAGATGACACAGTTTGTAAAAAAAATTTTTAACTATATTTTAATCCAGTTAAAAGTATCAAACAAAGCTATGTGGGCTTAATTTCTTATAATAATAATAGCAATAGCTGTAACGGCACAGTTAGCTGTCATTGAGTCGTGTTTTACAGGTGGCGTGTATTAAAGTTCGTTGTGCATAATACTACGGACACGCTAACACAGAAGTAAATAATTTAGTGACTTCCAAATCTATTTTCGAAAAAATGTGCAGTAACCTACGCCCACTGACTCACGAATGCGTGTTTTCATAGCTTTATCAAGTTATAATTCGCTCTCAGGAATGGAATGTTACCGACACCCCAGCATATAGTTTAATCACCAGTTACCAGGTGTGAGGCACAGAATGGCCGTAACCTTTGACCTAGTTAAGAAAACAAAACACCTTTACTACCACCGTCTTTAACACATTACCAATATGATCTCTGTTATACTCATAGGTGTACGGGATTCCATTTTTGTAGGGGTGGGGTGGGCGTGGGGGGTGGGGGCTATTTTTGCCCGAATTAAGCGAAAAACCCTGAATCTGGATAACAACTTTTATTCATATTAACAATTACTACCAAAATGCTGTATAGAGTTGCAAACTAATATTGTGGGTAGAATGATGGAAATACATGGCGAAAAGGTTTCAGGGCAGCTCATTTTGCCCGAATGTCTTTATCTTTTTGCCCGACTTGATTTGCTCCAGCTCAAGGTGTGTGTGTGTATGTGTGTGTGTGAGTGTGTGTGTATGGTGTGCATGTATGTGTGTGTGTATATATGTGTGTGGTGTGTGTATGTGTGTGTGTGTGGTGTGTGTGTGTGGTGTGTATGTGTGTGTATATGTGTGTGTGGTGTATGTGTGTGTGTGTGTACGTGTGGTGTGTATGTGGTGTGTGTATGTGTGTGTATGTGTGTGTGGTGTGTGTATGTGTGTGTGGTGTGTGTATGTGGTGTGTATGTGGTGGGTATGTGTGTGTATGTGTGTGTAGTGTGTGTATGTGGTGTGTATATGTGTGTGTATATGTGTATGTGGTGTGTGTGTGTATATATGTGTGGATGTGTGTATATGTGTATGTGGTGTGTGTATGTGGTGTGTGTGTATATATGTGTGTATATGTATGTGTGGTGTGTATATATGTGTGTGTATATGTGTGCATGGTGTGTGTATGTGGTGTGTATATATGTGTGTATATGTGTGTGTGGTGTGTGTATGTGGTAAGTGTGTATATGTGTGTGTGGTGTGTGTATGTGGTGTGTGTGTATATGTGTGTGGTGTGTGTATGTGGTGTGTGTGTATATGTGTGTGGTGTGTGTGTATGTGTGTGTGGTGTGTGTATGTGGTGTGTGGTATGTGTGTGTGTGTATGTGTGTGTATATGTGTGTGTGGTGTGTGTGTATGTGGTGTGTGGTGTGTATATGTGTGTGTGGTTTGTGTGTATATGTGTGTGTGGTGTGTGTATGTGGTGTGTGTGTATATATATGTGTGGTGTGTGTATGTGTGTATATGTGTGTGGTGTGTGTGTGTGTATATATGTGTGTGTATGTGTGTATATGTGTGTGTGGTGTGTGTATGTGGTGTGTGTGTATATGTGGTGTATATATGTGTGTGGTGTGTGTATGTGTGTGTGGTGTGTGTATGTCGTGTGTGTATATGTGGGTGTATGTGTGTGTGGTGTGTATATGTGTATGTGGTGTGTGTATGTGTGTGTATATGTGTGTGTATGTGGTGTGTATGTGGTGTGTATGTGGTGTGTGTATATGTGTGTGTGGTGTGTGTATGTGGTGTGTGTGGTGTGTGTATGTGGTGTGTGTGTGTGTATGTAGTATGTGTGTGTGGTGTGTGTATGTGGTATGTGTGTATGTGGTGTGTGTTTGTATGTGTATGTATGTGGTGTGTGTATGTGGTGTATGTGTGTATGTATGTATGTGTGTGGTGTGTGTATATGTGTGTGGTGTATGTTTGTGTGTGTGGTGTGTGTATGTGGTGTGTATGTGGTGTGTATGTGGGAGGTGGGGGCTATTTTTGCCCGAATTAAGCGAAAAACCCTGAATCTGGATAACAACTTTTATTTATATTAACAATTACTACCAAAATGCTGTATAGAGTTGCAAACTAATATTGTGGGTAGAATGATGGTAATACATGGCGAAAAGGTTTCAGGGCAGCTCATTTTGCCCGAATGTCTTTATCTTTTTGCCCGACTTGATTTGCTCCAGCTCAAGGTGTGTGTGTGTATGTGTGTGTGTGAGTGTGTGAGTGTGTGAGTGTGTGTGTATGGTGTGCATGTATGTGTGTGTGTATATAGGTGTGTGGTGTGTGTATGTGTGTGTGTGTGTGGTGTGTGTGTGTGGTGTGTATGTGTGTGTATATGTGTGTGTGGTGTATGTGTGTGTGTACGTGTGTGGTGTGTGTATGTGGTGTGTGTATGTGTGTGTATGTGGTGTGTGTATGTGTGTGTGGTGTGTGTATGTGTGTGTGGTGTGTGTATGTGGTGTGTGTACGTGGTGTGTATGTGTGTGTATGTGTGTGTAGTGTGTGTATGTGGTGTGTATATGTGTGTGTATATGTGTATGTGGTGTGTGTGTGTATATATGTGTGGATGTGTGTATATGTGTATGTGGTGTGTGTATGTGGTGTGTGTGTGTATATATGTGTGTATATGTATGTGTGGTGTGTATATATATGTGTGTATGTGTGTGTATATGTGTGCATGGTGTGTGTATGTGGTGTGTATATATGTGTGTATATGTGTGTGTGGTGTGTGTATGTGGTAAGTGTGTATATGTGTGTGTGGTGTGTGTATGTGGTGTGTGTGTATATGTGTGTGGTGTGTGTATGTGGTGTGTGTGTATATGTGTGTGGTGTGTGTGTATGTGTGTGTGGTGTGTGTATGTGGTGTGTGTGTGTGTGTGTGTGTATGTGTGTGTATATGTGTATGTGGTGTGTGTGTATGTGGTGTGTGGTGTGTATATGTGTGTGTGGTTTGTGTGTATATGTGTGTGTGGTGTGTGTATGTGGTGTGTGTGTATATATATGTGTGGTGTGTGTATGTGTGTATATGTGTGTGGTGTGTGTGTGTGTATATATATGTGTGTATGTGTGTATATGTGTGTGTGGTGTGTGTATGTGGTGTGTGTGTATATGTGGTGTATATATGTGTGTGGTGTGTGTATGTGTGTGTGGTGTGTGTATGTGGTGTGTGTATATGTGGGTGTATGTGTGTGTGGTGTGTATATGTGTATGTGGTGTGTGTATGTGTGTGTGTATGTGGTGTGTATGTGGTGTGTATGTGGTGTGTATGTGGTGTGTGTATATGTGTGTGTGGTGTGTGTATGTGGTGTGTGTGGTGTGTGTATGTGGTGTGTGTGTGTATGTAGTATGTGTGTGTGGTGTGTGTATGTGGTGTGTGTGTATGTGGTGTGTGTTTGTATGTGTATGTATGTGGTGTGTGTATGTGGTGTATGTATGTATGTGTGTGGTGTGTGTATATGTGTGTGGTGTATGTTTGTGTGTGTGGTGTGTGTATGTGGTGTGTATGTGGTGTGTATGTGGGAGGTGGGGGCTATTTTTGCCCGAATTAAGCGAAAAACCCTGAATCTGGATAACAACTTTTATTTATATTAACAATTACTACCAAAATGCTGTATAGAGTTGCAAACTAATATTTCAGGGCAGCTCATTTTGCCCGAATGTCTTTATCTTTTTGCCCGACTTGATTTGCTCCAGCTCAAAGTGTGTGTGTGTATGTGTGTGTGTGAGTGTGTGAGTGTGTGTGTATGGTGTGCATGTATGTGTGTGTGTATATAGGTGTGTGGTGTGTGTATGTGTGTGTGTGTGTGTGGTGTGTGTGTGTGGTGTGTATGTGTGTGTATATGTGTGTGTGGTGTATGTGTGTGTGTACGTGTGTGGTGTGTGTATGTGGTGTGTGTATGTGTGTGTATGTGGTGTGTGTATGTGTGTGTGGTGTGTGTATGTGTGTGTGGTGTGTGTATGTGGTGTGTGTACGTGGTGTGTATGTGTGTGTATGTGTGTGTAGTGTGTGTATGTGGTGTGTATATGTGTGTGTATATGTGTATGTGGTGTGTGTGTGTATATATGTGTGGATGTGTGTATATGTGTATGTGGTGTGTGTATGTGTGTATATATGTGGGTATATGTATGTGTGGTGTGTATATATATGTGTGGATGTGTGTGTATATGTGTGCATGGTGTGTGTATGTGGTGTGTATATATGTGTGTATATGTGTGTGTGGTGTGTGTATGTGGTAAGTGTGTATATGTGTGTGTGGTGTGTGTATGTGGTGTGTGTGTATATGTGTGTGGTGTGTGTATGTGGTGTGTATATATATGTGTGTATGTGTGTGTATATGTGTGCATTTTGTGTGTATGTGGTGTGTATATGTGTGTATATGTGTGTGTGGTGTGTGTATGTGCTGTGTATGTGTGTGTGGTGTGTGTATGTGGTGTGTGTGTATATGTATGTGGTGTGTGTATGTGGTGTGTGTGTATATGTGTGTGGTGTGTGTGTATGTGTGTGTGGTGTGTGTATGTGGTGTGTGTGGTGTGTGTGTGTGGTGTGTGTATGTGTGTGTATATGTGTGTGTGGTGTGTGTGTGTGTATGTGGTGTGTGTGTATATGTGTGTGGTGTGTGTGTATGTGTGTGTGGTGTGTGTATGTGGTGTGTGTGGTGTGTGTGTGTGGTGTGTGTATGTGTGTGTATATGTGTGTGTGGTGTGTGTGTGTGTATGTGGTGTGTGGTGTGTATATGTGTGTGTGGTTTGTGTGTATATGTGTGTATGTGGTGTGTATGTATATATGTGTGTGGTGTGTGTATGTGTGTATGTGTGTGTGGTGTGTGTGTATATGTGTGTGTGTATGTGTGTATATGTGTGTGGTGTGTGTATGTGGTGTGTGTGTATGTGGTGTGTGTGTATATGTGGTGTATATATATGTGTGGTGTGTGTATGTGGTGTGTGTGTATATGTGGGTGTATATGTGTGTGTGGTGTGTATATGTGTGTGTGGTGTGTGTATGTGGCGTGTGTGTATATATGTGTGTGGTGTGTGTGTGGTGTATGTGTGTGTATGTGGTGTGTGTATGTGGTGTGTGTATGTGTGTGTATATGTGTGTGTATGTGGTGTGTATGTGGTGTGTGTATATGTGTGTGTGGTATGTGTATGTGGTGTGTGTGGTGTGTATGTGGTGTGTGTGTATGTAGTATGTGTGTGTGGTGTGTGTATGTGGTGTGTGTGTATGTGGTGTGTGTTTGTATATGTATGTATGTGGTGTGTGTATGTGGTGTATGTGTGTATGTATGTATGTGTGTGGTGTGTGTATGTGTATGTGGTGTATGTGTGTGTGGTGTGTGTATGTGGTGTGTATGTGTATATGTATGTGTGTGGTGTGTGTATGTGGTGTGTGTGTGTGTATGTGGTGTGTATGTGGTGTGTGTGTATGTGTGGTGTGTATGTGTGTGGTGTGTATATGTGGTGTGTGTGTGTGTGGTGTGTGTATGTGTGGTGTGTATATTTGGTGTGTGTGTGTATGTGGTGTGTGTGTGTATGTGTGTGGTGTGTATATGTGGTGTGTGTGCGTGGTGTGTGTGTATGTGTGGTGTGTATATTTGGTGTGTGTGTGTATGTGTGTGGTGTGTATGTGTGTGGTGTGTATATGTGGTGTGTGTGCGTGGTGTGTGTGTATGTGTGGTGTGTATATTTGGTGTGTGTGTGTATGTGGTGTGTGTGTGTATGTGTACCTTCAACTATGTTGACGTTGTCTGTTCAAAAGTATAGTAAAGGACTCTTAGTTCGTTATAGTTCGTTGTACACATTTGCGTAAGATGGTTATTAATGTACAGGGAGATAAAAGGGGACTGTACGAACAGTTCGTTCAAAGCATGTTCGGTATAAGTGTATTTACTGTAATTCGTGGAGTTCAAAGAGTTAATGCACATCTTCAATTGTAGAGACAAGGTCGTAACTTGTAGTGGTAGGGTGTATCAGTTATTTAAAAATGCCTTTTTATTTTCAAATGCCTTCTTTTTGCAGCTGAAGAACATCCTGTGTTAGTGTGTCCTGGTCTTCTCTTATTGTCTTCCTCCTCCAATACGTGTACTAGTCCCGGCCCTAACATGCAGGTGTAAAACAAGATGTACCATGTTTCTGCAGGTCTACCTGGAGACCGCCTCATAAACACTATCAATTTAAGAGGTCCCTGCGTCCAGTCAGCGTGGAGAACCAAGCCGAGCGGACAGGGTTAATAAAACTGACGTATGTGGCCAGGAGTAAGGCGCAGTTTTAATCAGCTTGCATAATCACAGGTCAGAGGTCAGCGCACCGTAGTAGCGTGGTAATTATCGCATGCGCAATCCGCCTGACAGTAACGCTAATCAATGTAGCTGTTTGTGCTGGGGGGTCGCCACCCCTCGTATCACGACTTCACGATTCCGGTCTATTTTTATGTGGGAACCCACTGATCGGTGCGGTGCTGGAATGCCAGGAATCTGTAACAAAAGACAGAGACAGAGCCCGTAATGGGAGACAAAACAATTACTACTTAGACTGGGTCGGCTTCCTGTTCGCCAGTTTTAGATAAATCGTCACCAAACGGCAGCAGACGAAGTCTCCACTACTGGAGCGAATCTCAAACCAAGGAGTGAATCTTCTATCAAACCAAGGAGCAAATCTTTTCTCAATCAAGGAGCAAATCGTCTCTCAAACCAAGGAGCGAATCTTCTCCCAAACCAATGAGCGAATATTCTCCCACACCAATGAGGGAATCTTCTCCCACACCACTGAGCGAATATTCTCCCACACCAATGAACGAATCTTCTCTCAAACCAATGAGCGAATCTTCTCTCAAACCAAGGAGGGAATCTTCTCTCAAACCAATGAGGGAATCTTCTCTCAAACCAATGAGGGAATCTTCTCCCAAACCAATGAGGGAATCTTCTCCCACACCACTGAGCGAATATTCTCCCACACCAATGAACGAATCTTCTCTCAAACCAATGAGCGAATCTTCTCTCAAACCAAGGAGGGAATCTTCTCTCAAACCAATGAGGGAATCTTCTCTCAAACCAAGGAGGGAATCTTCTCTCAAACAAATGAGCGAATATTCTCTCAAACCAAGGAGGGAATCTTCTCTCAAACCAATGAGCGAATCTTCCCTCAAACCAAAGAGGGAATCTTCTCTCAAACCAAGGAAGGAATCACAACTACTGATATAACACAACGTATCCAGGTACATTGCATATATATCTGTCTGTCTGTCTGCCTGTCTGTTTCATCTCTCAACCACAGTGTCGCAATGGCCATATACTAGACAACCAATTTTTACAATAACAACTCCAGGAACAAGTCGCGTTTTAAGTATTTTAAATACAATCGTGTTAAAGTTCCAAATCACTAATCCCAGGGTTCAAGTGACCTACTGAAATCCGTATTCGTTCCTCGTCCTGTCTCGTGCATAAACGTTTCTCATTTTCGACCTCTTGACCGAAACGACTTGACCAATTCCAACCAAAGTTTAGGGTAACCTTATGTTGGCACACGGAGAAACAAATGTGTGACGTTTTGTTATTCTGACTCTCAGAATTCTAAGCGGCGGGGCCCAATAGGGGAAAAATTAAATCAATTTTAAAGTGCCACAGTAAAGACACATTTTTAATAGATGTATGGAAGAAAATAGTGTTTACATTAATATAATTAAAACGAGACCCGATTTTAATAGTAATTTGTTTTCTGAAACGCTTCGATGTAAAATACTTGTCAGATGCCAACAGAGCTATTTTTAGCCTATGACGCGCAAAAAGGGGTTATCCTAGAGGTTCCCAGTGAACTCGCCACCAGTCGAGAATTTTACAAAATGGCTGAACGAAGAGATATTAGTGAAGATGGCTGCTTTTTCGACAGTTTCTTAGACTTATCCATTACGTGAAACATGATACTAGTGTGGAGAAAGCAAAGGTGTTTACTCAAAGTACTTGACCAGTTCCGACCAAATTTGTGTGAAACTTTCTTGGCTTATGGATAAACAAAATTGTGATTTTGGTCATTCTGACCCTCAAGATCTGAAGGGCGAAGTTTAAACAAATCTTCTTCTCTTCCTCCAGAATGAATGAATGCATGAATGTTTAACGACACCACAGCACAAAAATATATCGGCTATTGTGTGTCAAACTATGGTAAATCTTTCCCCAGAGCTGCAAAATTTGACACAGGGTGAAACAAACTGGTTAATTTCGTCCCTCATAGTCCAATTATTACAAAATGGATAGATCTGGGTCATTTCATAGTTCAATCTATTGACTATAGTTATTCTGTTAAAGAGATGTCTAACGTCCAAAAGTTAGGTATAATTACATGTATCCCAAAAGCAAATAAACCAATAGAATATCTTAAAAATTGGAGACCTTTAACATTATTAAACTGTATTTACAAAATGGCACCAGGTTGTATCGCTAACAGAATAAAACAGATATTAGATTTATAATAGATAAAGACCAAACTGGTTTCATAAAAGGAAGATACATTGGAGAAAATATAAGACTAATATATGATATTATGCAGCATACTGAAACGCACAACATTCCCGGCCTACTGTTATTAATAGACTTTGAAAAAGCTTTTGATTCTGTATCATGGCCATTCGTAGACCAAGTACTTGATATTTTAAATTTTAAATCATCTATTAAAAACTGGATTAAAACGTTTTATAATAAGTCTTTTTCTAGGGTAATACAAAATGGATTCTTATCCGAACCAATTCTGTTAGAAAGGGTCTGCAGGCAGGGCGACCCGTTGTCGCCATATATCTTCATAATATGTGCTGAAATCATTGCAATTATTATTAGAAATAATCCAACTATTAAAGACATAAATATAGATGGTGAAGAATACCTAATATCACAATACGCAGAGTATACAAGTTTTATTTTAGATGGATCCCCCGAGTCCCTGTACAGTACACTTACGGTATTAGATTATTATGAACATATTTCAGGTCTAAAAATAAACTACTCTAAGTCAAAAGCTATCTGGATAGGCAGTAAAAAGTTTTCTAAAGAAGTTTATCATCATACACGATGGAAGTTAGAATGGGGCTCTACTCAATTCAGTTTACTTGGTATCAACTTTCCTGTCAACTTGGAAAATATTAATCAACTTAATTTTAACCCTAAGCTACAAGAAAATTAACAGTGTTAGGTAGAATAACAGTCCTTAAAACATTAATAATACAAATTATTACACATCTTCTAATATCATTACCGAACCCAAGAGAAATGTTCTTGAAAACTCTAAATACACTATTTTAAAAATGTATTTGGGAGAATAAACCTGAAAAACCTGATCTAATAACTCAAGACTATAAAGTAGGAGGACTCGAAATGTTAAATGTAAGTAACTTCATGATCGCTTTAAAAAGTTCGTGGATATGAAGATTGTTTGTAAGTAATTCAAAGTGGGTTTATCTCTTTAAGTCTGTTACAAACGTATCAACAAATGAATTAATAATATATGGAGATTATTTCATTACGGGAAAAGCCACCCAAGTTCTAAATAAGTTTTGGAGAGATACATTACTTTGTTGGGTAAAGATAGAAAATAAACATAATCCTGAAAGTGTAAACGATATTTTATGTACTAACATCTGGCATAATAGTGAAATATTTATAGATCGAAAACCATTTATATATAAAAATTAGGCATTATTTTCATAAGTGACCTATTCGATGAACAAGGTGATATTTTGTCTTATGATAAATTTATAAATATATATCATAAGACAACAAATTTCTTATACTATGTTTCACTGGTAAAAACAGAAAAATTATACCTCAAAAATTCAGATACTTTGAAAGATGACAGTTTCACAACAATAAATAAACCCATTCTTCCATTTAAACTAAAACTATTGTTAAAAAGCCAACGAGGATGTAAAGATATGTACGATATAATAAACTTCAAATCAGTGACGCCAAAATCACAAATTAAATACACGAATCAAGGATTTATTTTTACACCAAGTGATTGGGAACAGTACTATTTGCAACCTTTCCAGTGCGTGAATGATTCAACTTTATTATGGTTCCAATACAGATTATTTCAAAGAATTTTAGCTACTAATACATTTTTACATAATATTATGATTCGCTACGTCGATATATTTATGTAATAATTATCCTGAAACCATATCACATTTATTTGTAGAGTGTAATGAGACCAAAAACATATGGGATGCGGTACAAGCCTGGATATTAACTAAGACTGAGAATATAATTACTTTTAATAAAAATAATATCATGTTTGGTTTCATAAATAATGAAACAGATAACTCTCTTAATTGGCTAATTATTAATATAAAATACTATATTTACTGTACAAAAATACAGAAAAATGCTTAGAAATCACTGCCATTAAAAACATATTGCACAAAAAATTTGAAATAGAAAGATATATACTATTTAAAAAATGCCATTATGAAACATTTATTAAAGAATGGTCCCCATGGCTCAACCTCTTTAAGGAGTGAGTGATAGTAATATAGATATAATTAATTATTACGAAAATATAATGTATACATATATACATGTAGCAATATATATTGTGACTGATTTAGTGCATGGCTTGTTTGGAGATCGCAGGGTTTCATGTCTTATTTAATTCAAAACAACTTCTTTCCTTCTTCTTGTGCCATCTATGCATTTTTCTTATTCTTTTTCTTCTTCTTCTTTTTCTTCTTCTTCTTCTAAATCCTTTTCTGATTCTCATCCTTCTTATTCGATATTTTCTCTCTTCCCGTTTAACTCTCGGATCCATGTTCATGTTCATCTGTATGCATGAATTGAACTTCACCCTGAATCAGTTTCTATTAGTTTTTGTTATTTTAAACACAGTTTGTTGCTGCTTACTTAGACCATGGATACAAATGTAAAGCAGTGATTCAGGACTCCCAAACCCAACACTGCTATATGATCTGGGACAATAAATATGTATTAAAAAATTTAAAAAAAAAAGAGAAAAAAAGTCTTCATATTATGTAAAAGTCATTTATATGGTTTATCAAATTTGTAAATTCCATTACTGTTGACTGTTTCAAAGTACATTTGTGGGGAAGTTAACTTGACCCATGGTGAAACAAAATCGTCAATTTGGTAATTCTGACCCCACCAGAAAAAGTAGTGTCCTGCAATTCACTTAAATGACCTTTTAGGCCCATGGGCTTCTTGTTTTAATTCATTATTAATAACATAACCAATTTATTGTAAATGTGTATTTGTTTTCTTATGGAGTGAATAATGTTCAATACTTGTTTGTTATAATATTGAAGCTGTTGAAATATCTCACTTTGAAGATGATATTAACTTTGTCAGTTTAATTACAAAACATTCGAGTAACATGACAACAAGGAACATTCAACAAAACATCCTAGCAACATAGTGACAAATCATATTTATACAAATATCTCAACAACTTTCATGCAATCGAAAACAACGCATTGAGATTTAAGTTTGCATGCCCGTGCACATAGAGAGAGAGAGAGAGAGAGAGAGAGAGAGAGAGGAGAGAGGAGAGAGAGAGAGAGAGACACACACAGAGAGAGAGAGAGAGAGAGAGAGAGAGAGAGAGAGAGAGAGAGAGAGAGAGAGAGAGAGAGAGAGAGAGAGAGAAAGAGAGAGAGTGAATTAATGGATTATTATCATCACCCCGGCATAAAAATACATCGGCTATTGTGTGTCAAAGAAAAGTAAATGTATACGAATGGACAGCACAGAGATATAATGTAGAAACAACTGTCAGTATTGTGGGACGGTTTAACTTCCTCATACTATAAGCGCTATCTTTGGTTGCAGGGTCAGTATTTCCTGTTATACAGTGTATATCTTGTCTTGTTTAAATCCACCAGTAGTATATGAATGAATTGATGATCGACATCAATATACAATGTCCAATGTTAAATTAAAAAACAGAATGTGAAGAGCTGTACGAAGTATAATCAAAAGTATATTTAAATGTCGAGTATATAAATATCACAGACACGTATATTACTGTCGTAGTCCAATTGCAATAAATTCGTGTTTTCACCAAAATGAATAAATCATTATCTACTTGAATACAGTGTAAGACGTCACAATGACAAACTAGTTTTCACCAAAATGAATAGATCATTATCTACTTTAATACAGTGTAAGACGTCACAATGACAAACTAGTTTTCACCAAAATGAATAGATCATTATCTACTTTAATACAGTGTAAGACGTCACAATGACAAACTAGTTTTCACAGGAGCAACCCACCACAGTCACCCGACGAAAACAAAATTGAACACACTCCCCACCCCCCCCCCCCCCCCCCCCCCCACCCCAAAACAACCCCACATCGGTGTCTCTATTGTAAGTGATCAGTGCATTAAAGCTATACTAGAAATTCAGCTCAAGCTGTAACAGGGTACATCACATTCTTTTTTAAATGTAAATGTATTTTATTTTGTTTATGGGCAAGTCTACTTCCATTTGGAGACTGTCGAATTATGAAATTGGAAACTCAAAGTGTGTTCTCGTTGTTTCCCCAGTATTGTTATGATTAGTGCTAAAACACGGTCGCAGAAGCACACGGTCACGTGATGACGTTTCATCCGCGCCCATCGGGGATTGGAAACAAAGGGAGGGCCGGGAGACCGGCGAGCTTCAAAACTTCGGGCTATGTTAAAATTCCACCACAAAATGGCGCACCACCCCCAGAACTGCAGCCATGGGGGTCACGTGAATCTGAATAATGTTGACAAGCGGGCGATGCAAACCTCTGAGGTCAGACGATTTGTTATTATAGCTTATGTGTACAGCTGTGTCTAATTGTCGAACTACTTACATGGGGCGACATCTCAGAGCCAATAACAGCGCGCTGTAATTCCACCATCGGGTTGTCGTCTGCTAGGCCTGGAATCGGCTCGGTGGAACACGAGCGAAAAAGTAGCATATGTGACAGCCGTATGCGCGGGAAAGAAAATCAACAGTCCATTGAAAAAAAATTTGTAATGGAAATACTTATTTCAATCAAATAAAACGTAAGGTATGTCTTTATTTAGAACACAACAGGAAAATGTATGCAGAATAACGAGTCCTACTTTTATGAGAAGCTTAGGCCATCGCTGCTTAAAATGTTTCTTATGCTTAGGATAAGTTCTAAATACATGTATAAATATTATGATCTCGTGCAATCCTAGAAACTTACTTTTGTAAACATCAATGAGTATTATAAAATATCATATTTCTCAAGGTTTTCAAAATATGTGACGTTAAACAGAATATTAAGTTCAACTTAGTGTCTGCGTCACATTCTGTTATTAAAACACCAGCTTGTTAATTTCTATGAAAGAAAGAAATGTTTTATTTAACGACGCATTCAACACATTGTATTTACGGTTATATGGCGTCAGACATATGGTAAGGACCACACAGATATTGAGATAGTTAACCCGCTGTCGCCACTTCATGAGCTACTCTTTCCGATTAGCAGCAAGGGATCTTTTATATGCACCATCCCATAGACAGGGCCTTTCATATACCAGTCGTGGTGCACTGCCTAGAACGAGAAATAGCCCAATGGGCCTACCGACGAGGATCGATCCCACACCGACCGCGCATCGAGCGAGCGCTGTACCAATGGGCTACATCTCGCCCCCCCCCCCCCCCCCCCCCCAGTTTGTATGAGTACAATATATACTTACTCGTCAAATGAGTGGGAAGATGTAAGGCCACTGCACCGACTTCGCTCTCACTGACCACTAACCCACTGTCCTGTGTGTACAGGATAGCGTGCTTCAACTTTAATTGGATATAATAACGAAAATAAGTATAAATTAAATGAAATGAAACAGTCACATTAAACGAATATTTAAAAAACGTGCCGATTAACATTGCCAAGAACATACCACCTTACGCAGGCCCGTATTTAGGGTCGGGGGGAGGGGGGTCGGGGGTTCGTCCGCACCCTCCCGCAAAAGTTGAGGTCCACCTTTTTCTGTTTTTTAATAATGTACAAATACTTGACTGTAGCTTTTGCAATTTTCCCCATAAAACACTGTTTGCTTGTCTTCATCATTTAGCAATCCCCTTACCAAAGCTGCAGTGTACATGATTCAGAATTTCTAACTAATCTGGCAAAAAAAGAAAACAAACAAAAAAGGAACCTACATGTAGCAATTTTTTTAAATTGTGCTTTCTGCTATATTGATGACCTCGTAGCATTCGATAATTACATGGCAATGACAGCAGGTCACCGTCCATCGATATATCAACCAAAGTTAGAAATAAAAGGTTAACAGCAGAAAGTAATCCTGTTAGGTCAGGTCAGGTCATAGGTTTTAACGTGCACATTCAAAACAAGCTGTCCAGAAAAGGAAAAGGTTTGGGGTGGGTGGGTCGCCCGCGCTGGCATGTGCAATGGAGCACAAGCAGCCCGACCAGGGTCGGTAGCGGGCGAGGGTTGGTTTTGATGCTATTGAATTTGCAAATGTCCCGTAGGATTAAGGCCAAATAGAGAATGTTGCATTCTTTCTTGAATGTAATTTCCAAGTATTTCAAAATGTTTTATGGCCAACATGTAGATGGCATTTTGATAATATGACGCATCAGTGAACAAAATGAAATGGAATACAATACCTTATACAATACCTTATACAATACCTTTTGCTGAAAACGTTTGAGGACTACACCTGTACTCTTAACAGGGGCTGCACGTGTTGGCGGTGATTGGTGATGATACAATTATCATGAACGTAATGTGTTTCGTTTTTCATAAATATGTTCATTATTAAAGGAATTGATCATAGTTCTGAGGTGCACGTACCTTTTAACATATACCTCAGGTTAATACCCCGGGTCAATACTTTTAACTTCTGTTATTTCGTAGAATTTGATTATCTTAAAAAAAAAAAAAAAAAAAAAAAAAAAAAAAAAAAAATCCAAAATAGTTGTTTTAAAATATCAGTTTTTAAGTTCCAGATGCCAGGAAAACGCATTTTCCGGGGAATCATGTTTTATTGTTTTCAATCAACTTCATAGATTCCCAGTCTGGAGCTCCACGCGGTAAGACGTCTTTGTTTCGCGT
Organism: Gigantopelta aegis; assembly: GCF_016097555.1. Lineage (NCBI taxonomy): Eukaryota > Metazoa > Mollusca > Gastropoda > Neomphalida > Peltospiridae > Gigantopelta > Gigantopelta aegis. The sequence goes on from NC_054704.1 coordinate 2,433,859, forward strand.
GTGCACACTGCACGTGCTTTCGTGTTCTCGACTTGGGGGTCCTTCATTTCGTTGTTTTTGTCAGCGAAATGAAGTTTTGTACTGGGATGTATGCGGCCATTGGAACTGATTGAACGCTAGAACGCTTCTCGTTTCGACAGCCTGCACCACCAGGTTGGATTCTTTTTTAGCGAGATTCCTTGCCTCCACGTCATTTCTCCGTCTGACTGTCGACTTGGTTTTTTTTGTGAATCGTATGACGGCCATTCTGCAGAACGCCACGGTTGTTCGCGTTTAGTCTCTACATGTCCGAGCCTGTCCTAGCAGCACTGGAAGATTGACCGCCCCACTCTAAGAAGAAATAGGAAACGGGGTCGGCCCCTACTACTCTTTTTCTAGACTTTACCTTGCTTTATAGTGATACCATCTCGTATCCTCCGGAGTCGGGCCCGTCCGCACCACTATACCAAACCATGATGACTGGACTATACCCTAGTCTGATACTCTCTCTCGTTCAGACGGATCCGGCTTCTCAAGATCTGTATTTCAGCACAGCACTACACCTTCAACGTCTATCGACTGTCAATCTAGGGATTTTCTTGACGGGATGCAGCCCATCTCGTCCCTTTAAGCTGTGCACCCAAACGGCCTTAACGAGGCCACTCGCGTGGACATATCGATCGGACTTTAGACTTTTAGATCTGCGTTCAAAATTTTATGTCAAAATTACTTCTTTATTTTTAAATATTATTAAATAGTCCGATCCTCTCTTCTTTCTCTTATTTAATTTTGGACTGTCCTTCTAAAATGCTCCAAATTATATAAATATTCGGCCGAGCAGTCAATTCTTTTTATTTTTGGCTTGTAACCTTTTTATTTATTTTTATTTATTCTATTAACTTTTTGCTATTTTCAAAATTCTACCGATTTTCACCCCCCCCCCCCCACCCCCCTCCATCCCGAGTCAGGCCACCGATATTATCGGAGGTCGGACTCGGGATGGGCGTGTTCGAAACCCTAGTGGTATATGGGCACGTTAAACTAGTTATCATCATCAACTTCATATCCAAAAGGCCCCGGCAAATACCTAGCCGAACCCTCCCACTCAAAATGCTGGTTACAGGCCTGTTACGTTCCTTTTAGACGACGGGAAGATTTACACAAAATGAAATGATTCTTTTTAATGCTATTGTATCCAATTCAGTAGAAATATTTGTTTTTTAATAAACGGCAACCTAGTGATCACTGGTAATACTTCGACATTAAAATATTACACTAATTATAAGTATGCAAAACTGTTACACGCAATACATATGTACATTATTGTAAAACATTTTCAAAAAGAATGTAGGGTATTCATATAACAGACTACATAAATATGCAAAGCCACGCAGTTGGTAATGAATGCAGCGCAACGCTCCGCACGAGAAAAGTCTTTAGTCGTTTGTTGTTTACTAGTGAAACTTTCTACTTGACATATGTAAAAGCTATCATCAAAACTTCCGTGCAATTCGCAGCCTCACATGAATACGTCACGCTCATCCGACACGTGGAGCAAAGAACCTAAAACAACCAAACGAAACTCCCGTGGGCGGGTGATACGTGATGAACACTATCTTAATATCTGGAGTTCTGTACATGATTAATTATTTTAAAAAGATGTACATGAAGAGAGAGAGAGAGAGAGACAGAGAGAGACAGAGAGATGCGTGAATAAAACATGGGCCAAGGTATTTCAAAATAGGAAAAGATAGAAAGATAAAAACATTATTGCATCTAAACGTTCCACATACAGAACTGAACTCAAAACATGTCACATATTTATACAAACAGGACACATACACACTTCACACTATTATATTGGCAATACATGTATAATTGTGAAACGAAGTCATCTACGGCGCTGACACGATACTTGATATGAATTGCAGGTGTGTATGTCTTGATGTAGTAAAGGAAAGGAATGTCTGTTTGACGACATCTCTACACATTGTTCAAAATACCAATTAAAGAGTTATCAAAGAAACCGGCTGGCGCTACATAGACTGCTCGTTTTGAAAGAACAAGCTATATTTTAACTGTCCTCACATACAGGGCAATACACGAACATTTATATATCTGTTGGGGCCCATTAAGCTATTTCTCTTTCCAGCCAGTGCACCACGACTGGTATATCAAAGACCTTGGTATGTGCTATCCTGTCTGTGGGATGGTGCATATAAAAGATCCCTTCCCAAGCTACTAATGGAAAAGTGTAGCGGGTTTCTACTTTCCTCTCTAAGACTATTATGTCAGAATTACCATGTTTGATATACAATAGCCGCTGATTAATAAATCAATGTGCTCCAGTGGTGTCATTAAACAAAACAAAATGTGCAGTGGCGTAGGAAGATGCCAAAAAGGGGAAGGGGGCACACTTTTATATTTACACACTTTTACACTATTATTTAAGGATTGTCTGTTATTTCTTTTACGTTCATCGGGGTATAATTCCAATCTCTAAAAATCCCTTTATTATAAACCCTTGGATTGGTTAAATTCGTATCACGTGATGATAAAAACTGGCATTCATAGCACCATGAATCTCAGTTTAGCACTATTTTTAGCTATATAGCCGGAACTACTTTATGAATTATGTCAACAAAGGAATCCCCGAGGAATTTTCCTTGAGATTCTATTTTTAGACATCAAACAGTAATCGTCTGCCGTCAAACTTGTAAACATCTAAAAATCTTCACATATAAATTATATCATACAAAATAGGTCGCTTCTGACACTTTTTATTAAAGGTTAAAAGTTATTGAAATTACTTACGTTACATGTTTATAATGAATTCAAAATCCCACAGCTAAAAATCTATTTTGTCGATCCAAAAAAAGTGTATAATTCCAATGGAATTTGGTCTTTTACAAAAGCGATTTCAAAAACAAAATTCAGTCAGTTCATGCCAACCATTAGCAGTAACGCGCATTCAACGGCATTGTAGTATGACGTACACGGTACACATCACATAGCCACTGCGATCCAATCTTTAAACGACTCGGATTTTGAAACTAGGCATATTATGTACATGTCGGGACACAGGAACGAAGCTTCAATTCGAAGCTACAACAGAGAATGTTCCACTTTCCAAAAACGAAACATCAGCATGGCACTGTCAAATGTCACGAATACTTGTGTCGCACCACTTGAAGTCACACATGCCAAAACCATCCTGTGTTGCCACTTCCACAATTACAAGGCCAGTAAACACAGAAACTCGCGACACACCTGTTTCATCCAACTACCGGAAACATTGAAACCACTTTCTCCATGTCAAATCTATCAACACATGGAATTTTCACGCACTCAAATATTTTATAACTGTAATTTCAACGTCGTAATTGGTAAATCTGGACAGTAATCAAAAAATGGCGCCCATCCACAGTTCGTAGTTAAATATTCATACACCAACCGCTTCACATATAAATTATACCATACAAAATAGATCGCTTCAGACATTTTTATTACATGTTAAAAGTTATTAAAATTACTTACGTTATATGTTTCTAGTGAATTCAAAATGTTTCTACTTGGTATTAATATTTAATGCAAAAAATTAATATGAATTGTATTAATGATTGTAACATTGTCATTCTCTCATTCGGTTATTGACGGAAAAAGCCGAAACTACCATAGGCATTCCGCTAATGTTGAGTATGAATTTCGTGTTAATAAAATAGTAAATAGTTGGAAAATAGAGTTCACTTTTTATTTTAAAGAGGTTTACATTAATGACATGGTTATGTGTTTGGAATTATAAGAATTGAACGTGAATACTTTACACACTTTAGTATGAATGGCTTCGCGCTAACGCGCTACGCCATTCATACAGTGTGTAAAGCGGTTTTGCGTTTCATACTAGCATGAAACTCAAAACATTTTACGTTCAATTCTTAAATAAACAAAAAAAATCATCCGCAAATTGTGTGAATCGGCGAAGCCGTTCTCACATAAGTTTGCGGATTATTTTTTTTGTTCATACCCAGATGAACGTAAAAGAAATAACAGACAATACTTATAATTAAATTTGAATCATACATGCTAATAATAACACTAAAACGTCATACTTTATTTTGAATTATTTTTTATCCATAAAGAATAACGCTCATTAAGACAACTTGCCCATATAAAATGACGTCATCACATATGACGTTCCCTGACGACGTAATTTTTACGTTCATCGAAAAATGAACAAACTCCCGTTGCTACGTCTGGACCAATCGGATGACGTTACGTTGTAATGAATGTAACAGAAATTTAATTATAAAGCAAATAAAAAGCAAAATATCTGAAAAGTGTGTGTGTGTGTGGGGGGGGGGGGGGAGGCTTCCTACGCCAGTGATATATATATATATATATATATATATATATATATCGGTCGTGTAGCACTGACCCCTTAACTACATGACTACAGGCAGGGGAGAGATGTAAGAAATACGCAACATATCTTTATCACAGAAAGGTTAAGCGCCAACAGGTTTTACTTTAAGCATGAAAAGTCGTGGAACGAATCAGTTTATCGAATACGTTAATGCAGCATCGTGGAGCAGACGGCTACCAATTGTTGACCCAGACAGCGCGTGCCCGCTCGAGCAACGCCAGTTAGTGTGGCAGACGCTTTCAACATGGCGACGCGATACGCCCAATGGAGTGAAAACTATATTGTCCAACTCACCTGTGTAACAACTTACCTGTACAACAATAACTGGCTATTTCATATCATTTAAACAAAATCATCGTGTATTTTATCTATTCGTGTGTCTTTGAATGCAGTATATATAAGCAGCATAGACAAATGCCTTTTTTTAACGCAGGATGAAATGCAAAACAATTTAATGGCCGTACCAAAATACAAACTATATTCTTTCAAGCGACAGTCCCGAATTTGCTGCCATTTTTAGATATTCCCGACTACCGGTAATAAGGAATCAAATTTGTTTTGTTCAGTGTCTCTGTCTAGTATGTTTCTGATCGTCCACATGTTTGTAGTATTTTAAACTTCTTTATTTTCCAATATATATTTCTTTCGTACATAAGAAATTATTGGGAGATAAAATCTTGCTTGGATTACTACAAGCACTATAACGACGAGAAACACATTGACTATACAGACATCGGTATTCTAAACAAGCACATACATGGGCTGGGTAATGTGAGTTGTTAAAAACACATTGACTATACAGACATCGGTATTCTAAACAAGCACATACATGGGCTGGGTAATGTGAGTTGTTAAAAACACATTGACTATACAGACATCGGTATTCTAAACAAGCACATACATGGGCTGGGTAATGTGAGTTGTTAAAAACACATTGACTATACAGACATCGGTATTCTAAACAAGCACATACATGGGCTGGGTAATGTGAGTTGTTAAAAACACATTGACTATACAGACATCGGTATTCTAAACAAGCACATACATGGGCTGGGTAATGTGAGTTGTTAAAAACACATTGACTATACAGACATCGGTATTCTAAACAAGCACATACATGGGCTGGGTAATGTGAGTTGTTAAAAACACATTGACTATACAGACATCGGTATTCTAAACAAGCACATACATGGGCTGGGTAATGTGAGTTGTTAAAAACACATTGACTATACAGACATCGGTATTCTAAACAAGCACATACATGGGCTGGGTAATGTGAGTTGTTAAAAACACATTGACTATACAGACATCGGTATTCTAAACAAGCACATACATGGGCTGGGTAATGTGAGTTGTTAAAAAACCTCTACTAGTCGGGAGTATGTCACAATAACAGCAAACTTTAGTTTAACAGTATTCTTGAGAGCATTTTACAACCCTCTTAAACTGGCCAGCATGATATACTTAAACATTCACGTTTTTCTAATCTTTCCATTTTATTATTTCATGTTGATGTTATCTAAAACGTTTGTATTTAATCTGTTTGAAAACAGATGCAGTGTGTGATATTGTTTGACTAAATTAAGTATACTCTAGTATCTTTCTGGTGACGGCGGTAACAGTCGATCTCTACCCTGAGAGACAGGTCGTAATGCGCTGACGTGTTGTCCACATATAGTGTCACACTGTGATTAATTAAGAAATAATTCAAATACTCCAACAGCGTTATTAAAGTGAAAAACAACAACAGAAAAACAAAAACAAAATAAGGAAAAACAAAATCACTAGCCCTAAAATTACATATTTTAGTCGTAGCGATTATCAATTACAAACATTTGGAGCCATTAGTCTGTTAGTGTTCTGTATTTACTCATGTAAGACAATAGACTTAGAATGTTACATCTGTATCCACCAATGAATAAGTATTGAAAATAATAATTGCATTTATCATCTTTATACTTCGTTTTTCGTCAGAAAAATTAAAAAAGTATATGTATATTGTGATTTGCACCATCATGTTAAAAGAAAGCCCACCGTAGACTATTTCTGTAGAGATACCATAATGATTTGTATATTGTGATTTGCACCGTCATGTTAAAAGAAACCCCACCGTAGACTATTTTTGTAGAGATATCATAGTGATTTGTCTTGTATTGATCGTTACATTTATTTGAAACAATAATATTACTACAGTTAATTTCCAAGCAATCTGTAAATAATTTAATATGACTTCTGTACTATAAGATGGTGACTGAATCCAAACTAGAGAAGTCATATTGAAATATTTACCGATTGCGTGTAATTAACTGTAATATCATGTAGTTTTCATTCAGTTACCATCTACAAGTATTGACAAAAAGCTCGGAACATGACAAAAGAGAGACTAAGATATGTGCGAGATGGTATTGGTTTTCGCGGCGAGTATCAGCAGCGATGATTTGTCTTGTTTAGTGACTGTGTCCACTGCACACCGTGTCCGGGACTGATACTGTTGTCTTAGTCCCGATACTCGATAGCCCTCCACTTCAACTAAAGCGAATTCATTTAAACTTGCTTACACAGGTAAATTCCTGCAGCCGGGATGCGTTCCTGAGCGCTATCAAACTTGAAGTGATACAGCCTGATCTCCGTAATCTGACTATAATCGGGTGATCCTCTTTACACGCGAGAGTTCTTCGTCAGCGTAATGGGCAGATTGGGATCAGCTTTCAAACACAGCGTTGGCGTGATGGCGATACTTGCCGCTAACATTTGACGACGATCTTCACGGTAGTCGAGGTGTCACCTCGACCAGATATCAACACTAAACATGTTTACCAAACACTGGTAAACCTTTGTACCTTTCTCACTCACAGTGGGTTTACGATAATACCCACCGTGTAAGGGTTTACTTTCAAAAATGGAATAATTTACTGATTGCAAAATTTGACGTTTTAATCATAGATGTTAATATAACATTGTATATGTATGCAGTAGAAGCAGTTTCACTCTATATGTCAAATGTAAAAGTTCCACTGAACACTGTCTTTTGAAGATGTGCCGAACCTTTTCGGGAGTGGCAGTCCACTTACAGATAAGTAAAAACTATGGCAGTTTTCCTACTAGCAGCGATTCATGGATGCATTCCCAAGTTTGTCGTGGTTCTTGTGTGCAGTATACAAAGATATGATTTTAAATATATTAATGTATTTAACAAAATGCTAAACCAAACTACCCCCACCAAAAAAACACAACCCCCCCCCCCCCAAAAAAAAAAAAACCCACCCCAAACAACAACAAAACAAGAAAACGCACGCGTGCACCACATGCATGCACGTATACGTACGCGGACACACGCACACAGAAATAACAAGAAACACCTTTGTGAACATGCAGTAAAATAAAATTTAAAATTATATTGTGGTCGTATATGAACCTGGTTTGATTTTTATTCGTTCTTGGTCGTATCCCAGTGACAAAACGCTCGCTTGATGCGCGGTCAGTTTGGGATCGATCCCCCGTCAGTGGGCCCATTGGGCTATTTCTCGCTCCAGCCAGTGCACCACGACTGGTACATCAAAGGCCGTGGTATGTGCTATCCTGTCTATGGGATGGTGCATATAAAAGATCCCTTGCTGCTAATCGAAAAGAGTAGCCCATGAAGTGGCGACAGCGGGTTTCCTACCTCAATATCTGTGTGGTCTTTAACCATATGTCAGGGGCGAGACGTAGTCCAGTGGGAAAGCGCTCGCTTGATGCGCGGTTGGTTTGGGACTGATCCCCGTTAGAGGGCCATTTGGGCTATTTCTCGCTCCAGCCAGTGCACCACGATTGGTACATCAAAGCCCGTGGTCCTTACCCATATGTCCGACGCCATATGACCGAAAATAAAATGTGTTGAATGCGTCGTTAAATAAACAATTTCCTTCCTTTCTTCGTTCTTGGTAACTTCAATATATGAATATCTTGTGAAATAAAACATAAATCCATGACTCTCAATAGAAGACGAAAAACCCTACAAAGAAACAAGGCAAGACTAGAGCTACCATCACCACCAATATTACTTTCTGTCTCATCGCCAACACCACCATCATCACCATCACCATAACCACCAACACCACTTTCTACCTCATCGTCAACATCACCACCATCATCATCACCACCACTTTCTGTCTCATCGCCAGCACAACCATTATCACCATCACCACCACTTTCTGCCTCATCGTCAACATCACCACCATAACCACCACCACTTTCTGTCTCATCGTCAGCAACACCATCGTCACCACCACAACCATAACTTTCTGTCTCATCGTCAACACCATCATAATCACCACCACAACCATAACTTCCTGTCTCATAGTCAGCACCACAATCATCACCACCACCACCACCACCACCACCACTTTCTGTCTCATCGTCAACACCACCATCATGAATGGCCAGAGATCACATTTATCTTCCCATTTGGCTGAATGAAGTATAATCTAATGATCAAACGTGTTTTTCTCAAATATTTCAAAATCTTTCTGAGACAATATAGAGACCGTGTAGATAGAAGTAACCTAGAAAAAACCTGTTTATTGCATGAAGAAATTCTAACATTTTGAAATGGTATTGTTAAACGTGGACCTCGAGAGGCATTATGGTAGATGTTTTAACACAGGCCCCCTATATTTTAATTGTGTAGTGATATTCCGATACTTACCGATCCTTGATTTAATATGCATATCATTGGGATGCATTAGTGTGGGACAGTTTAAAAAATAAATAAAATTGGCCACAAATCACATATGTCTTCCCATGTGGTTGACCAAAATCCGTTGTCTGCTGTTTGAATGTGGTTATTTCATCACAGACAGCTTGGAAATGGCAACAATTAGACTGAAGTTGACAGTGGAGAGCATATAGTGTGCAAATATGTGTAACGTTTTAATATTCAAGACTTATTTGTGGTAATTCCAGCATATGCAAATGTAGTACTTTTTGTGTAATATGCAAGTATTCCGGCCAGGTTCAGTGGGTGTATTTCTTTAAACCAGTATACTGGGAGAAAGAGCTGGACAACAGGTCTGGGTTGTCCTTTTCAGGTCATATTGAGCCCAGGATGGTAAAGGAAGATCCCAAATGAATACTTGGTGCTGTGAGCTTGTTTTAACTACATAAACACCAGCCTAGGTAAGCGGCTCACATGAAGGTTTCAGTGTTAATAGAAATACCTGGTGCTGTGAGCTTGTTTTAACATCATAAACACCAGCCTAGGTAAGCGGCTCACATGAAGGTTTCAGTGTTAATAGAAATACCTGGTGCTGTGAGCTTGTTTTAACTACATAAACACCAGCCTAGGTAAGCGGCTCACATGAAGGTTTCAGTGTTAATAGAAATACCTGGTGCTGTGAGCTTGTTTTAACTACATAAACACCAGCCTAGGTAAGCGGCTCACATGAAGGTTTCAGTGTTAATAGAAATACCTGGTGCTGTGAGCTTGTTTTAACTACATAAACACCAGCCTAGGTAAGCGGCTCACATGAAGGTTTCAGTGTTAATAGAAATACCTGGTGCTGTGAGCTTGTTTTAACTACATAAACACCAGCCTAAGTAAGCGGCTCACATGAAGGTTTCAGTGTTAATAGAAATACCTGGTGCTGTGAGCTTGTTTTAACTACATAAACACCAGCCTAGGTAAGCGGCTCACATGAAGGTTTCAGTGTTAATAGAAATACCTGGTGCTGTGAGCTTGTTTTAACTACATAAACACCAGCCTAGGTAAGCGGCTCACATGAAGGTTTCAGTGTTAATAGAAATACCTGGTGCTGTGAGCTTGTTTTAACTACATAAACACCAGCCTAGGTAAGCGGTTCACATGAAGATTTCAGTGTTAATAGAAATACCTGGTGCTGTGAGCTTGTTTTAACTACATAAACACCAGCCTAAGTAAGCGGCTCACATGAAGGTTTCAGTGTTAATAGAAATACCTGGTGCTGTGAGCTTGTTTTAACTACATAAACACCAGCCTAGGTAAGCGGCTCACATGAAGGTTTCAGTGTTAATAGAAATACCTGGTGCTGTGAGCTTGTTTTAACTACATAAACACCAGCCTAAGTAAGCGGCTCACATGAAGGTTTCAGTGTTAATAGAAAAACCTGGTGCTGTGAGCTTGTTGTAACTACATAAACACCAGCCTAGGTAAGCGGCTCACATGAAGGTTTCAGTGTTAATAGAAATACCTGGTGCTGTGAGCTTGTTTTAACTACATAAACACCAGCCTAGGTAAGCGGCTCACATGAAGGTTTCAGTGTTAATAGAAATACCTGGTGCTGTGAGCTTGTTTTAACTACATAAACACCAGCCTAGGTAAGCGGCTCACATGAAGGTTTCAGTGTTAATAGAAAAACCTGGTGCTGTGAGCTTGTTGTAACTACATAAACACCAGCCTAAGTAAGCGGCTCACATGAAGGTTTCAGTGTTAATAGAAAAACCTGGTGCTGTGAGCTTGTTGTAACTACATAAACACCAGCCTAGGTAAGCGGCTCACATGAAGGTTTCAGTGTTAATAGAAATACCTGGTGCTGTGAGCTTGTTTTAACTACATAAACACCAGCCTAGGTAAGCGGCTCACATGAAGGTTTCAGTGTTAATAGAAATACCTGGTGCTGTGAGCTTGTTTTAACTACATAAACACCAGCCTAGGTAAGCGGTTCACATGAAGATTTCAGTGTTAATAGAAATACCTGGTGCTGTGAGCTTGTTTTAACTACATAAACACCAGCCTAAGTAAGCGGCTCACATGAAGGTTTCAGTGTTAATAGAAATACCTGGTGCTGTGAGCTTGTTGTAACTACATAAACACCAGCCTAGGTAAGCGGCTCACATGAAGGTTTCAGTGTTAATAGAAATACCTGGTGCTGTGAGCTTGTTTTAACTACATAAACACCAGCCTAGGTAAGCGGCTCACATGAAGGTTTCAGTGTTAATAGAAATACCTGGTGCTGTGAGCTTGTTTTAACTACATAAACACCAGCCTAGGTAAGCGGCTCACATGAAGGTTTCAGTGTTAATAGAAAAACCTGGTGCTGTGAGCTTGTTGTAACTACATAAACACCAGCCTAAGTAAGCGGCTCACATGAAGGTTTCAGTGTTAATAGAAATACCTGGTGCTGTGAGCTTGTTTTAACTACATAAACACCAGCCTAAGTAAGCGGCTCACATGAAGGTTTCAGTGTTAATAGAAATACCTGGTGCTGTGAGCTTGTTTTAACTACATAAACACCAGCCTAGGTAAGCGGCTCACATGAAGGTTTCAGTGTTAATAGAAATACCTGGTGCTGTGAGCTTGTTTTAACTACATAAACACCAGCCTAGGTAAGCGGCTCACATGAAGGTTTCAGTGTTAATAGAAATACCTGGTGCTGTGAGCTTGTTTTAACTACATAAACACCAGCCTAGGTAAGCGGTTCACATGAAGATTTCAGTGTTAATAGAAATACCTGGTGCTGTGAGCTTGTTTTAACTACATAAACACCAGCCTAAGTAAGCGGCTCACATGAAGGTTTCAGTGTTAATAGAAATACCTGGTGCTGTGAGCTTGTTTTAACTACATAAACACCAGCCTAGGTAAGCGGCTCACATGAAAGTTTCAGTGTTAATAGAAATACCTGGTGCTGTGAGCTTGTTTTAACTACATAAACACCAGCCTAAGTAAGCGGCTCACATGAAGGTTTCAGTGTTAACAGAAATACCTGGTGCTGTGAGCTTGTTTTAACTACATAAACACCAGCCTAGGTAAGCGGCTGACATGAAGGTTTCAGTGTTAACAGAAATACCTGGTGCTGTGAGCTTGTTTTAACATCATAAACACCAGCCTAGGTAAGCGGCTCACATGAAGGTTTCAGTGTTAATAGAAATACCTGGTGCTGTGAGCTTGTTTTAACTACATAAACACCAGCCTAAGTAAGCGGCTCACATGAAGGTTTCAGTGTTAATAGAAATACCTGGTGCTGTGAGCTTGTTTTATCTACATAAACACCAGCCTAAGTAAGCGGCTCACATGAAGGTTTCAGTGTTAACAGAAATACATAGATACGCGGCTCAAAGGAAGGTTTCAGTGTTAACAGAACTATATTAAATATTGTACCCTGTGCAGTTATCTGCAGCGTGCACTCTAATCGCACACGAGACATAGCGATATATGGGGCACGTCAAAGAAAAAGTCTTATCAAAACAGAACTATAACACAATTCACATCTGTAAACTTAGCATCTCTGTACGGGACAGGTAGGCGAGAAATAAGCGAACATACTGCATATTAACGTTTCCACACACGTCCAACAGCAGCAGAAGTGACTTGACAGACTGTCGTTGTGAAAGTCGTATGTCAAAATTACCAAATGTTTGACATCCAGTAGTCGATAATTAAAAGGACATTCCTGAGTTTGCTGCATTGTAAGATGTTTCCGACTAATAAAATATTTCTACGATTAAACTTACTTATTAATTATATTTTCTTGTTTAGAATATCAGTGTCTGTATATTCAATGTGTTTCTGGTCGTCTTAATATTTGTAAGAAGCACAAACTGGATTTCGTCTTCAAATAATTTATATATATAAAAAATATATTTTAGGAAATAAAATGAAATTTAACCCAGTACAAATATTAAAACGATCAGAAAGATGTTTAATATGCAGCCACTAATATTTTATGCAGAAAATATATTTGATATGTAATTGCAATCGTTAAAAAGTCTCTGTTATTCGATAACACCTTAAACATGCAGCAAACTCAGGAATGTCCCTTTAATAAATCAATGTGCTCTAGTGGTGTTGTTAAGTAAAACTAACCTTTTTGTCAAAGACAGAAAAATCTGGAGGGGGGATGTCATAAAAAGAGTGAAAACAGTTATAAAAGGAGTGAAAACAGTTATAAAAGGAGTGAAAACAGTTATAAAAGGAGTGAAAACAGTTATAAAAGCAATGAAAACAGTTATAAAAGGAGTGAAAACAGTTATAAAAGCAATGAAAACAGTCATAAAAGGAGTGAAAACAGTTATAAAAGCAATGAAAACAGTTATAAAAGGAGTGAAAACAGTCATAAAAGGAGTGAAAACAGTTATAAAAGCAATGAAAACAGTTATAAAAGCAATGAAAACAGTTAGTCATAAAAGGAGTGAAAACAGTTATAAAAGCAATGAAAACAGTTATAAAAGGAGTGAAAACAGTCATAAAAGGAGTGAAAACAGTTATAAAAGCAATGAAAAATTAAATTTAAGAATGCTTCTTGGTCCTAACTTTGAATAAACTTTCAAATGCAATTAATTAATAACGGTGGAAAGTTAACATGTACAAGTCTAAACATATTAACAATTGAATGACATGTGACGTGCCACTCATTGTTACGGGGTGGTCAACCCCAGAACAAATAAACTATTTAGTATTTTGAATTTAAACAATTGTATGAACAGCTTTTATCTATAGGAGCCTTCCAGGCTATGAAATCTAGAACTAAACATAATAGCATTTTAAAATATATTACATTTGTCTTAAAAACTATCTTAAAATCCTGACGTTTCGTTTAAGACTTTAAACTTCCTCAGGGAAATAAATTACAAAGTGCAATATTATTTTCAATTTATTTAACACCCCTTGGGGTTACATAGTTTGACATTGGTTAAACCGTCTACCGGAGAGCATGACAAGAATAGTTTATTATGATCGACTAAGTGAAGTGTATATTAATGCGTGTTTTTTTTATGTATGACATTATGTCTCTTTGAACAAAAAATTAATAAAATGTATGGAATCTGTGTGCCATCGGGTCATTTAAAATAAAACTGAATAAAGTATACAAAATGTCTATCACAACGGGTCATATGGTTGAAAAATGAATAAAATGTGAAAAGTGTTTATAAAACGGTGTCGTGGACGTGTTTAGGCAGAGTCCGCAGCACGTGGCCGGACCAGGAATGAGAAGGGCACGCGCATTTTTATCATATTTAGTGTTAACTCGAGTTTCAGTAAGCCCGTTATTGTGACAGCCTGGGCGCGAGAGGCGAAACAATCCGAGCAGACTGTCAAACAAAACGTCGCTGGCGTGGCGTCCGCGCAGAAACAAACAAAACGACGACTTTTATATTGTTAAACATCGGCGACATCCGTCTCGTAGTAGATCGCAACTGTGACGACGTCTGTCGTCGTGTCCGTTGTTGATGACGCCGTGTCAGTCGCCACAGAATGTTGCTTGTTCGGCTTTTAAAGAATGGTTACAAGTTAGTTCTTTAAAGAAAGAAAGAAACAAACACACACACACACATACACACACACACACACACACACACACACACACACACACTGAGCCCATTTTCCCTGACCAGGACAGCGTGCTTAACACTTAAAATGTTTTGGCAAGTGTATTGAAATATAAGTAGATGGCACAACGTATGTTTTCATTTGCAATAAAGGCTATATTTTGTAGAAATTGTCATCATAATTTATATTTAATAAAAAATGTTAACAAAATAGATGATGCCATTATAAGTAATACCAATTTATAACAAAGCAAATGACAAGTCCATACATCAAAATAACGCACCTATTTACATCTGCTGTAGCAGCGAGTTTAGACTGGTTGATAAACAAATCTAATGTCAACACGTGTAAGATAGCGTAACACGGAGAAGCACCAGTCTGTTCTCAGGCCAGTACCAGTGTATCTGTTATCCTAGGTAATAGTTACCCCACGCTAAGAAAACCGCAAACTTGTTGTTTATCTTCCCAGAATGTTTATCAATAAGCCTCAATTCAAAGAAATCTAATCAGTACTTGGCAGAACTCAGTGACTCGGTACATCACAAGTGGACAACAATAAATATCAACGATTGTGATAATCTCGAAAGATGACATCAAAGTTGAAATAGCTAGTTAACTGATGCTTTCTCGCTGAATGTATCTACTCATGTACAATACAACTTATAAAACAGTACATCTTTAAAACAAAATTAGCTTTTCAATATTTCTTACAAAGAGGACAAAAAAGTTAGAATGACAACTATTATAAAGTTCATTGTGAATAATTACAAAGGTCAAACTATGAAACATGCGTTTGTTTCTAGTTACTCTTTGTTGTATGATTTTGAAACATTCGACTGACAGTTCTTTTAAAGACAACGTACAATATCAAAATAATAAAACTATTAGTGACTTAAAATCGTACCTCTGCTTATATCCACAGAACAATAAGGTTCGGGGACACGACTGGAATGTGTTAAGGTGTGTATGCACACAGATTGTTGTGATGATGCTTTACTGAAGGTTTCTACCCCATCCCTTCTTGTACTGGGTTAACGCTAATTAACGCTAATTACATCATGTTTCAAATGTGATACAGTTGCAATCCCTATTTTAATGGACGTTTCATATTCATTATTTTTTATTCAGAAAAATTACTTCATTTATTACAACAATTTGTTTTCATACGCAGAACCCCATTTACATTTGTTATGTGTCCCAGTCACAGGGATGATGTGACAGTTACAAAACAAAATTATACATGTCTATACATGCATTACAATTCAGTAAACGGATCGAAATTTTCAGTCAGTATTTACAATAGTTATTATCAAGAGCTTTTATAGATGCATATTAATGATACAAATAGAAAAAAACCCCTCAGTTGTATATTATATAACCTATATTGTCATAGCTCGTAATCTTGGAACAAAAAAGTGACTTAACTAAAGAAAATATTAACTATACAAAATGGGATCTGAGAGATTTTTCTATTATATTGTACCTACTCACACACTTGTACATTCACGCCGGAAGAAGAAAAACAGGATACCACACCACACACACACACACGCGCGCGCGCGCACACACACACACACACACACACACACACACACACACATACACACACACATACACACCAAGTAATACATAGAATAAAAAAAATTCAAGTGCAGTCATCATATGGTTTCATAAGTAAAGTAGTATTGTTATATTATAAAACATACAAATTATTTGACTATTACTGGCGTGACTGTCTATCCTAAAATAGTAATACACATGATATCAAAGTAAACAACAGTTACAAAATTGCATAACCTGTTGAACTGTCAATTCCGGTCTACGTCGTAAACAGATAATGATACACAGCCCATTTGTTTTCACATTTGTGGTGTAAACTTTTACCATGATCCATATCTCTTTCTATTTGATATGTAGATTTCAAAATATTTTAAAAATGATTCATATTCGGTAAAATGCCTATTACTTTACATTTATAGATAAATAATTTAGTAATTAATAAAAATAGATACAAAATGTCGTCAATTATTTTAATAATGTTTTCTTCGAGTAGAATTAAGTTAGCATCGATAGATCGATGTGAATATGAGGACTATTTTCAAGTAAGAGTTGAACAAACGAATTCCAAAATGTTTAGATTGAGATACAGTCCCAAACAGATGTAACATAGTTTCTGGAGTGATTTTACAAAATGTACAACGATTTTGCTTAGCTTTGTTATTTTTTTGTAAAAATATTTTAGTTGTAATAATTCTATGCAATAATCGGCATTGAAACCCATGAGAATGTTGCCATCCCTGTATCACGATGAGGAATATGTGCTGTATTCGCCACTCCTAAGGAAACCCATGAGAATGTTGCCACCCCTGTACCAACGTGAGGAACATGTGCTGTATTCACCACTTTCAAGGAAACCCATGAGAATGTTGCCACCCCTGCACCACAATGAGGATCATCCCATTCAGTGACCAATAACTATAGGGTCATTTAACAACTATTAAGTAGGATATGTTAAAGTTTGTTCAATGACACCACTATCTATATTGATTTATTAACCATTGGGTACTAGGTGTTAAACATTTGGTATATATGATATATAGTCTTAAAAGAGGAAACCCGCTACATTTTTTCCATTTCAGTAACAAGGGATCTTTTATATGCACCATCTCACAGACAGGATAGCACGGCATTTGATATAGTACACTGGCTTGAATAGTATATGATGGCGCAACCTAAGATTATTTAGATGATTGAAGTATGTTTTGTGAATACAAATAATGGAAAGGAAAAATCGATTAAATATTGCATATTGTAATTAGCGTTAGCCGAATTACAGCAGAGATTGAAATTATAAGAGGGGTTGCAACAAAACCGACATTCCATGTAATGAGGTTTCAACATATTTGTTGACCAGTGAATGTGTTAGCATGTGTACACTTTAGTACACATAGATCACAGAGTCAATAAATAAATATACTATTTATAACTCTTACACAGTTATGTTATATGTCCAGATAACTGTTATCAGATAGCGAATCACGCAAACACGAAGAGAGAAAACTTTCGCTTTCATTTTCGTTGTACTATTTTGCATTGTTATACAATTAAAGTATATAATTGAACTATGCATTCGAGGATTTTCTCCAGGAACGAGGGTTGGGGGGAGGAGTTTCCCCCTGCCCCTCGTCTCGTACGCTTATGAGTGTGGGTACCAGCTCTAGTGGAGAGAGGTTTACTAACTATGGAGGTTAAGTCTACTATGTCGACTTCTCACAACCAAATAACGATTATTTATTATAAGTCACTGTCACGGGGATCCTATAATACCCGTAACTGAATGAAACACGATTATCCAAATATCTCTCCTAACTTTATATCTATTAGATCCCTCTGTATCGGGCAGTATATACCCGCGTGGCTCGTCTCTAGGTATGAACAGAGATAAGATCTTATATAAAGTATATATAATATAGCACGTTTAGTTCACTAGAAAACACAACAAAAGCACAATACACTTTGGAATCTGTATTAATCTACGCTGACAAATGTACTGCCGCAGTAGTTAATTAACAACAACAAATAGTAACAACCCAGAACTGATCACTTAATTAGTTAATCACTAGGTGTCTAGTTTATACAATATTCTAATCACTTCACCGTGACACAACACCCACGCGTGTGATAATTGAGAAACGCTTCCAGGGGAACTTAATTAATAAAGGAATTACAACTCTATTCCTAACTGGTTAATTTTTAATTAACCCTTAACTACTCATTCAGTAACCTTGTAATACAGAATTAATACTGGTACCTATCACAATAAAGACAATAACCTACAGTTTACCTAGGTCCTCTAGGATGACTGGTTAAGCTTTATATATATTAGACAGTGAGCCTACATTCTACTGCGTCAGATTACCGGCAGCACCGTCTAAATAATATTGGTATTATACAGTATTAAAATATTTAAAGTCACACCAATCACATCAAGGTTATACAACAGAGCAGAAATAATATATTTACCAGTCCGGACGGACAACGTTACCCCTGGAAGTCTTCCTATGTTTCTCCCTGATATCTCTAAAACCCTAGCTATTTATTATAAAAAATCCCAGTATCGCCTGGGGGTACATCGCGGCACCGAATACCTACAAGTGATATTTCCACAGCGACCAAGACGACAATTTTCCTTAGATGGCCAGACTTGATGACGCCTAGTCGCCAAAATCACGGTCGTAAAAACCGCACTCGCGGAGGTATTACGTAACTACTGGCCACACGGCCTCCGCATCTGGGCTGGGTGTGTATTAGGCACAGCTCGACCACGGTCGCGCGGAGGTATTACGTAACAAAGTGCTCAGCTGGGCTTAAATGCATATTGAGACTGCACACGGCCCTCTAAAACAATTAATATCGCCACAGGCGAAAAGAAATAAGAGAATGTTCCGTCACAGTCACACATCCCAGGTAGCTAAACAAGGTGTGGGTCTAGGACGGTGTTCCAAGTTTTGGTTAAATCAAACTTGAAACGAACAAACACCTTTCTGCCTGACAATGCGAGATAACGGGGGAGGGACGCTAGAACAGGTGCCCGGATTGAACATTTCGCCACTGATTTCTCTGGTTAGCACATTCATTTTACCTTGACTGTGGCCTTGACACACATTCTATAATGATGTCTTTTTAATGGCAACCCGGCCTCTCGTAGGCGCATTGTGCAATAAACAATTCTGTGATGCATTAAATTAGGTTGCTTTAATGATGCAGTGCGGCGGTTGCGCAATAGGTGTGTGGGAGCACAGGCGCCCCTGTCGCTCCTTCCCATGATTAGCCGCGGTGCGCAGCTCGACTGGTGAATAATTTAGACAAATTACTTCTTTTCTCGCGCTGTCCCACTGCCGTTCAACAGGTCTGTACTGAGCAGGTTGTTTAGCAGACGTTCTTATGTCCAATTAAGGTTCAAGTACGCTCACTTAGCTCTCTGTCCATGGAAGAAGTTATTGGTTATTCAGATAGGTAACTTAAAACTAAAAGTTTGTTTTGCTTAACGACACCACTAGAGCACATTGATTTATTAATTATCGGCTATTGTATGTGAAACATTTGAAAAACGCACAACATATTCTTAGTATCAGAAACGAATCTTTTTTTCTTACACACCCGTTGACGAGAACACCATGCGTTATTTTTTTTTGTATAACACATGGTTGTGTACACATGTACGACTGGCTGCTCCTAGGCGATGACCAGGTCAACACTGCCATACATCCAATGAAAAACTACATTACATTGTGACGTATAGTTAACCTGACAATCATGGGTCTGTGACGCGTAAGTTAGCTACAAGTGCAACGGCTGTAAATAACTTTTAGTCGAAAAAGATGTTAAAAGTTGCTTAAAACCTGGTTTTTGAGGATATGTAAGAAATAGAATACATTTGTGTCCGTTAGATACCATTTATCTCGCAACTCGTTGTTTAAAAACGTATCAAACTCGCTTTCGCTTGTTAGATACATTTTAAAACAACTCGTTGTGAGATAAATGGTATCTAACGGCCACTCCTGTATTATTCTCTATATATGCACTTCCCAACAGACAGGACACACATACCCGGCCTTTGATATACCAGTCATTGGTTGGGACGGGTAAAACAACCAGAGTAAAACAACCAGAGTATGGGTCCACCAAGCGGGTTCGATCCTATGACCAAGTCACCCCAGGCGAGCGTTCTACCGACTGAGGTAGATCTCGCTCTCTTAGAGAAGTCAGAGGTTATTGGTTGATTCATATAAATAGAGCTTATTGGTTATCTATAAAAGTCAGAGGTTAACGGTTAATTTCAGAAGTTAGAGGTTATTGGTTAGCTGTAAAAGCAGAGGTTAATGGTTAGCTATAAAAGTCAGAGGTTAATGGCTAGTTTAAAAATTCAGAGGTTATTGGTTAGCTTTAAAAGTCAGAGGTTAACGGTTAATTTCAGAAGTCAGAGGTTAATGGTTATTTTAAGACTTTGGAGAAGAGGGCGTTACACCCCTCTCTCTCTCCCTCCCTCCCTCTCTGTCTCTCTGTCTCTCTCTCTCTCTCTCTCTCTCTCTCTCTCTCTCTCTCTCTCTCTCTCTCTCTCTCTCTCTCTCTCTCTATATATATATATATATATATATATACTTACACACCATCAGCGTCAGTCAGTACAGAGATATGAACCCAGTACCCACCACGCTTTAAACCCAATGCATGGCTAAGCCACTCTGCAATAGAGGCTTTGACTTTAATAAGTTATTTGTTTTCTTCAGTGGTCCCGTTGTGTTAATTCCCCCTGGAAGCTGATCGCGGAGCGTCCATTGTCTTATCTCGTTTATTGACCATAAACCTGCAGCCGGGCGATTAGTGCAGCCAGCAGATGACAGGGTGGAGAGTAAACACACTGATGCTAATCAAGACCAACTATCAGAGACAAATTATCTGCGGCGTTAATATCACCAGTAAACCAGTGTCGCCAACTTTCTCAGTCTAGCTGTCCGCCATCTTAGATTAGCCGTGAACAAATGGTAGTTTGACCAGCGATCAGAACCCATCGTAATCTGTCGTTCGCGAAGAAGATCCGAGAACTCCTGATTACAGACTGATCATCCGACACCACCCGCTTCCTGGAACTTGGGTATCCATCGCAAACAAAATACGAACACGAACAATAACACATCACGTACAAATACATGTATAATCATGTATTGCCAATAATTAGTCCTTATTTAGTCATTAGAAAAGAATGTTGTTTGTTTGTGTTTTCGCTTTGCATATATGTAACTGTTTTGCATCCAGTTCCGTATATGGAATGTTTATATTCAATAAGGTTTGAACGTTTTTACACAGCGCCCAATAGACGAACAATGAGAATATTAGTTTACAGAGTTGTCCGTTTCAAAGGGGCGGGACGTGTCCCAGTGATAAAGCGTTCGCTTGGTGTGCGGTAGGTCTAGGATCGATCCCCGTCGGTGGACCCATTGGGCTATTTCTCGTTCTAGCCAGTGCTCCACAACTGATGTAACAAAAGCCGTGGTATGTATTATCCTGTCTGTGGGATGGTACATATAAAATATCCCTTGCTGCTAATCGAAAAGAGTAGCCCATGAAGTGGCGAAAGCGGGTTTCCTCTCTCAATATCTGTGTGGTCCTTAACCATATAACCGTAAATAAAATGTGTTGAGTGCGTCGTTAAATAAAACATTTTCTTCTCCGTTTCAAGAACATTTAGGTATCCAACATACTACATGTGAACTTGATTTGGACGTTTTCAAGAATAATCCACCTATTGGGAAAATCTAAGATACATTTCTCCTCTGTAGGAGTTAGTTTTGTTTAACGACACCACTAGACAATACTGATTTGTTAATCATCAGCTATTAGATGTCAAACGTTTGGTAATTCTGACACATTTTCACAGAAAACCAACCAAACTGTTCCATTAATGCAAAGGATTTTGTATATGCATTTCCCCACAGTATTGTTCATATACCTGTACTGGGACAGGTAGCTACAACTTGTAAAACATGTAGTTGGATGCTTTCATTAAAAAGGATGACAGGGTATTGCATTATTATATTTATTCAAGAATTGAATGTTTTGGTTCAAGCAAGTAGGAACCGAAAAAAGAGAAAAGACATACACAGTTTAGGACTCTGCGAACACACTGTACTACTTGAGCACTGTTTGGCTTCGTTCGTTTGTTCAGGTTTTCAGTGTCGCAACGACAGCGTACACATTTCTCCACTAACTCAAAGAAAGAGGTTCAGTCGGGAGAGCCCTCTCATAAAGTGCAATCGGTCGCAAGATTGATCCCCTGTATGTATTAGCCCCCCCCCCCCCCCCCCCCGTCCTAATGAACGGACGTGTTATGTTCTGTTCTACGTAATATGGGAAATTGTAAAGTACATACAAAAGATCCCTTGTTACTTTAGCAATAGGAGTAAGCTAGATTCGCCAGCAGTGGTCCCTCTCTATGTCGTTAACTAATCAGTTCGTTTCTTTGCACTACATGTTAGAGAAACAGTTTCTTGAAAGGAACTTCACCCTTACGAACAGTTCACATAAGACAACTCTGAAGTCTGGTCACATGTAATTACCCATAAGCGGGGCTAACAGAGAAGAGTTAACACACCAAGACTTCACTAATCCAAATGCGAGATAAAAACGTAATAAAATCGTAATTTTGCAGATTATTTAATGTTATTTTGACGTTTTAAAGTTACATTAGCTATTAATAGGATTAACGTTATAAGTCTTGTCGAATGGACGATAATGAATGAATGAAAGAATGAAAGAATGAATGAATGAATGAAAGAATGAATGAATGAAAGAATGAATGAGTGTTTAACGACACCCCAGCACGAATGGATGATAATGTGGTCTTGTGAACTTAACGGATAAATCATGGTGTCGTCTTGTTTTTAGACTTATTGAATGGACCGCAGTATGATCTTCTTTGTTGATATAACGAATATACCATAGTGTGGTCTTGTTGCTAAAACTTAACCAATAGATCAGTGTGGTCATGTTTTTAAACTTAATGAATAGACCATAGTGTGGTCTTGTTTTTAAAATTAACTAATAGATCAGTGTGGTCTTGTTTTTAAACTTAATGAATAGACCATAGTGTGGTCTTGTTTTTAAAATTAACTAATATATCAGTGTGGTCTTGTTTTTAAACTTACTGAATAGACCATAGTGTGGTCTTGTTTTTAAAATTAACTAATAGATCAGTGTGGTCTTGTTTTTAAACTTAATGAATAGACCATAGTGTGGTCTTGTTTTTAAAATTAACTAATATATCAATGCGGTCTTGTTTTTAAACTTAATGAATAGACCATAGTGTGGTCTTGTTTTTAAAATTAACTAATAGATCAGTATGGTCTTGTTTTTAAACTTAATGAATAGACCGTAGTGTGGTCTTGTTTTTAAAATTAACTAATAGATCAGTGTGGTCTTGTTTTTAAAGTTAATAAATGGACCACAGTGTGGTCTTGTTTTTAAACTTAATAAATGGACCACAGTGTGGTCTTGTTTTTAAAATTAACTAATATATCAGTGTGGTCTTGTTTTTAAAATTAACTAATATATCAGTGTGGTCTTGTTTTTAAAATTAACTAATATATCAATGTGGTCTTGTTTTTAAACTTAATGAATAGACCATAGTGTTGTCTTGTTTTTAAAATTAACTAATAGATCAGTATAGTCTTGGTTTTAAACTTAACGAATAGACGATAGTGCAGTCTTATTTTAAAACTTAACAAATACATGATAGTTTGGTCTTGTTCTAAATAAATAGACAATATTGTGCTTTTAATAAACCTTAATAATAATGTGGTCTTGTTTTAAGCTTAACAAATAAGCTATAACTTAGTTTTATTTTTAAACTTAGCAAATACCAGTAGACTACAGTTTGGCCTTGGTTTTAAATTCAGCAAATAAACGATTAAATAGTCTTGTTTTAGATAGACGATATTGTGGTCCTGAGTTGTGTGTTTTTGTTTTTCAACTTAACGAATATTTAGCCTATAGTGTAGTCAATGATGGGCGTTGGCGTACTCCCGAAAATGTGTGATTTACATCTGTGTTAAGTAAGCGAGTTCTGAAATATTTCTATCAACGCGGATGTTACGGCAAGTCGTAAATAAGGCACTTAATAGCCCTCGAGATCCTCTTGTGAAGATTTACTCCACTACATGTTCATCTCAGTTTAATCAGTCTGTTTGCCTGTTTAGTTTGATTTGAATTTAAATCCACTATCTGGTAAATTCATCAATGTAGAAATGACAAGTTCTTTTTATCAGTTTTACTTTCTAGATATCTTTAATATTTTCCATCATTTTAAAAATTGTTTTATACGTTTATTCGTTTTAAGTAACTCCCATTGGTGATATGCCTATATTCAGTTATTGCTATATGATTTCAATTTTAAAAAAGGTTAAACCATAGTATCCAGATTTTAAAAAATATCGGGCGATTAAAAAGATCCAACGTTTTGACGTTGGATAGCGGGAAAGTTGGCAATACAGAACTGTGAAACACAAAACCAGTTCATTTTGTTTGTGTATTGATGGTATGGTGTTGTTTTCAGTTTGATATTTGTCTTACTTTAGGATGGCGTGATGTCAAAAACGCTATCCCAAGAACACTATTATATGTACTAAAACGATTGCTGATTGGTCCACTTTTCCCCCCTTTTCGTAGTGCGCAATCTATTGTTACAGGATGGAATACACTGCTTTATTCCTAAGACTTAAAGCACTCAGTACGTTTTCCTCTATTCAACTTCAACCAGTTGCACGTTTTATTTTAATGACCTGATAAATTATAATTTAAATTTTTAAAAGGTAAATTAATAATTGCTTTTGACGTTTAACTTTAGTTTTTGAATTTTTATTATGAAAATACACTTAATTTTCTTAAGATCTCACACTTCTATTTCACTGTTTACGTTGTATAATCTCTAGAAATCGATGATACAATACTTATATGCTTGATACGCATGTACCTTGTGTAAATAATAACTAACCGAGTTGTAAGGCAGTGTTTAGAGCTGCCCATCCCAGACATTGTTAATGATCCGTGGATAATTAAAACAAATCTATTATTTATTTGTCTGCACTTCCATCCCCTTGTCCCACGTGCCACTCCAGCCCATAATGTATTTTCCGAGGGCTGTGTTCTAACCGTGTTATGTACTTCAGTCTTACTATACTGATTTAACTATAAGGATACAAGACGAGGTTTGTGAGTTGTGGAGGGGTTATCGCTCTTGTCAGTGCTAATATACGGCTTGGCTTGGCTAGGTTTTTAACGTGTTCATATACCTTTATGGTTTCGAACACGCCTATCTCGAGTCCGGCTTCCGATAAGATCTAAATATAGGGACAATTTTAAAATTTCGAAAATTACGACCAAACAATAATCAAATAATGGTGAGGGGAGGTTAATAAATGTTGACTGCGTCCTTAAACATAAATACACTTAATCTATAACTAATTAATAAATAGTTTGACGCAATTTTAGATGGGGTGGTCTAAAATAAAATAGAATTAAAAATATAAAAATTAATTAATTAATAATATACGACATTTATAATGAGTGAAGGATTTGACTAGCTTACACATCTCTGTAAACATAGTTACTGTCATTTGTCTAGTTGTTCATGATTGACAAGACTAAAATATGCAATTGAATTTCAATGTCTTAGTTGGTCTGTGTATACGTGTCCGTGTGTATCGTCCCTTGCTTGGACACCTCATCGTCTTTGAACGCTACATTTAAGAGTCCATTTTACAGCACAAAGAAACAGAAGCCAAATAGATAATCTTTGCCAAACACAGAAACAGTTTTCATTCTGTTCATCTTTGGCTGTCAGTCTGTCATCACCACATTAATTACATCGCTTCACAAACTATGAAAATGGTAAACCATTACTTCTGACACATGAAAATACAAGTTATACAGCGTGCGTCATTTGTAGCTTCCATTACGCACAAGCGAAACAGTCTTAAACCAGCGTAATTGCGTGACGCAGTTACATATCGAATTTCAATCCAGAAGAAAGCGATATATCAACAAAGAGCAAGATACATTATGTTAATTATGAATCTAAACATGGTAGACGTATCTCGTGAACGCCTTTATTACTATAGGATGATCTAACATCACACTACTACAGCGAGTCCAGCTCAAACAGGCACGTCCTGTATTAAAACAGCCACACTGTTGCTGTTTAAATACGTTACAAAGAATGAACCATCTATACTGATCTGCACAAAAAACACACCCACTAGTAGTGTCGTTAAACAAATCAAACGCACCAGTCAAATTTATAGTTAAGAAGAAAACATAGTACATTTAACTGTGGTCTGTGCAAACATATGGCGTCGTGTTATCGTCCCATGCTCGTTTTATGGGTGTGAGCTCTGGAGTAACTTAAGTACAAATGACATAAATGCACTGGAAATACTCCAACGTTATTTCGCACGACTTGTGCAAAATTTCCATAAAAGATCACCATCATTAATGACTATTGAAACTCTGGTCCCTGGTCAATGGAAGGAACTATTAATAAGATAAAACTTACTTATCTTGGAAAACTGTGTAGATCCAAACCTGGTTACATAGTGAAAAACATATTTGCTCTACGATGTGGCCAGTTCCTTACCAACGATATCAGTGTTAAATCCATTATACACGATCTCTTAATTATTTCTAAAAAGTATGATCTTTTTTCCTTCTTTGACCAGTATGTGATAGAAGGATATTTCCCCCAAAAATCTATTTGGAAAAATATAGTTAACAAAGCTATCACCGAATACGAGTCACTTAAATGGAATATAAAATTAGACACAAGAGATGACCTACAACGGGTTCGAGCTATCCATGGTAAAATAGTACCACATAGACTCTGGAACATGTGCAGAATGTACAATATGTACAGTAGGTATAGATATGCAATAGTTAAACTTGGACTCCTCTCTGTGACGAAGGGTAAATGTTTATTGTGTAATGATATGACAGATGACATTGTACACCACCAGCTAATATGCTGTACAAAACTAATTGATGGAAGGAACAAACTGTACGAAAGTTTATTTGACTGCATGGAGATAGGTCAAACTTGAAGACTGTATATGTGATTAGATTAAAGTAATAACACTACTCGGTGGTATAATAAAACTAAATGAACATATGTCTCTTGATGAATGGGTCAAGTTCTTATTCAATCTAATTAAAATTAGCTCCACTATTACATGTGGATCTAAAGACAGCCAGTTGGAGCTCATGTCCACCAATCAAAACCTTACTTGCAGAATCCTGCCAGTGATTTAAAAATAATTTGAAAACATTCCGAATTATCCTGAGGGTATACGACATGTTTCGTGTGAATTACGAATGCCTTAAAACATGTTTTATTTTATAAAATAAATAATTTGTAATGTAAAACTGAAAACTGATTTAGTTTTTTTTAATTTTATAAATAAATAAATAATTTTTAATGTAAAATTGAAAACTGGTAACCCACCCCGTACGTATTGGTATGGTTCGCTGTACTGCGGCCACTAAAATAGACTCGCCCGATATTTTTAGAATTTGTATGCTCCCAAATAACGTTATAAAAGGCGAAGTGTGATTGGTCAATATTTAAATTATTATTTACAGACGAAATGTTACCTGGACATTGGGGACTACGCAGTGTTGTTAGTTTTAAATCACTGGCAGGATTCTGTAAGTAAGGTTTTGATTGGTGGACATGAGCTCCAACTGGCTGTCTTTAGATCCACATGTAATAGTGGAGCTAATTTTAATTAGATTGGTTCTTATTTGTTGTCACCCGTGAGATAAGCTCATGGAACCTCCAGTCAGAATTATATATATATGATACCACTGTTGATATTTCCACATGAATGTGTAAATTTAGTTCTCTGTTTATTACAACAAATTATGTTATTAATATGTTGTAAAGTTGAAATGTAAATAATCTGTTCCCTCGGTCTACTCTCCGATATTAATGGAGGAAATAAAGATCATTCATTCATTCATTCGTAAACTTTTGAATAAGTTGCTATTTCAGCAATATTTCACGTACGGGTTTACAATTTTTTTGACTGAATGTGGCAAATTATAGTCCCCTCACGTTTTAGATAATTCCATATTCAGTGAGGTTATCGTATTCTAGGGTCCACTCAGCTTTTGTCGTTTTATTTACAATTTTAAATATGTTGCTATTTTAACAATATTTGACCCAATGGCCTAATTTTCCACCACTGAAGGTGGCACATATCCATATAGTACTGGGTGTGAATATCAAAGTTACAGTCCCTATACGTTTAAACTAATTCTACATTCAGTAGGCTTATCGTGTTTGTTTTGGGCGATTCGATATATTATTGTGTCATAGACCAGATGTTCGGGTGATAACGTAAACCTAAGCGAAAATCAAATCGCTTTACGAACATAATCGAAGTTTACCGAACCAGCCCGAGACGAGATCGGACCACCTGCAAGCTGTACGAACATGCGTCACTCATCGCGATGATTAGCGCCAAGAGACACTCACTCTCGTTATCGTGACGGCGGCTCGTAAACCAAGAGGTACTTGGCATTTCTCACACACAGTTTGCACGTGGAGCGCCTCTCTCGTTGTCTTAGTTGTTTTAAATTATTTTATTAAATTCCTGCAGGGTTCGTGTTTTGATAGCTGCCAATCACGTTAATTTATTTCCGGACTTTGCTGTCGGAAAATTACGATAACGTACGCCGACTGTAACAAATTAGAAGACGTTGTCGACGTATCATTATGATTAGCGGCTCTGAGGTGTCATACGCAGAATTGACATATCGCCTAGAATTTGAGAAAAAACCCGTGATTGGACAAAACTCTTTGATTGACCAAAATGTTTTTGTTTAACAACACCACTGGAGCACATTGATTTAATAATCATCCGCTATTGGATGTCAAACATTTGGTAATTGTGACATATAGTCTTAGAAGAAACCCGCTACATTTTCCAATTGAAAGTAAGGGATCATTTATATGCACCATCCCATATACAGGATAGCACATACCACGGCCTTTGATATACCAGTCGTGTTGACCTGGCTAGAACGAGATATAGTCCAACAGGCCCACCGACTAGAATCGATCACACACCGACCGTGTATCACTAGGCTACGTCCCGCCCCTTTGATTTACCACGTCAGCCACATAACAGCGAGAGTGTAAAATGTGCTGGGGGTGTTGCTGGACGACCTCACCCTTCTAACTGGTGACAAATGATCTGTAGGGACACGCGTATGTCGAATGGTTAAACAAAATATACAATCCAATTGACAAAGGCAGAGGAATAATAAATGATTTTTTTTGTTTGAAGAAATGTTTTTAAAAACATTATAGGTAAGTGAACAGCGTTTTAAAATGGTGTGCGAGTACTCAGTGCAATTTAAAACACCCGGTTAGGTTCATCCCTGTATCAAAACAAGATTAACGCACGCAGTTTGAAAGTAATTTGTAAAGAAACGTTATTACGCTGAAATGTTTTTTTTCTTCAAAGAATGTTCTGAGAACTTGACGGGTTTGTGTGAACAGACTATTCTATGGACTCAGTCTTCTAAAGGTATTTTGTTAACCTAACGATTGTTTCAGAAATTCATGGAATCGGTAGCATTTCATTTCATTTCAACTTATTTTCGTGCTTATATCCAATTAAGGTTCAAGCACGCTGTCCTGGGCACACACCTCGGCTATCTGTTCGAGACAGTGGGTTAGTTGTTACTTGGTAAGTTAGTGGTTAGTGAGAGAAAAAAGGGTGCAGTGGCCGTACACTTACCCATTGGTCCCTTAAGAACTCGCTCTGGATTGGAGCCGGTACCGAGCTGCAAACCCTGTCCGATGACTTAACCACTGCGCCACATTGTTAGAATCAGTGGATGTGGATAAGAGGGGGCAGATACTTGCATTGTCCCCAAGTTAGAAATCGGAGAGATACAATAGCTGTCCCCCCCCCCCCCATACCCCACCGTTCTCTCCCAGACGCCTATATTTTTTAAAGTTGCCTGTTATGGAGTCGGGGATTTCCGTATCACAGTTTGAAATGAATCGGAAAATATTTACAGAATAAATGCGACTGCATCTCTGATTGGTATTATTATACGAGCATCTTCTCTCAGCAAGTTAAAGGGACATTCCTGAGTTTGCTGCAATGTTATCGACTAAGAGACTTTTTAACGGTTGTAATTACATATCAAATATATTTTTCTGCATACAATATTAGTGGGTGTATATTAAACGTGTTTCTGATAGTTCTACTATTTGTACTAGGTTAAACTTCAATTTATTTCCTAAAATATATTTTTTCGAAGACAAAATCCAATTTGGGCTTCTAACAAATATTAAGAGGACCAGAAACACATTGAATATACAGACAGACACTGATATTCTAAACAAGAAAATATATTTAATATGTAAGTTTAATCGTAGAAATATTTTATTTTTCGAAAAAATCTTACAATGCAGCAAACTCAGGAATGTCCCTTTAATAAACATTTCTGGAAAGTGCAGTGCTTACGTAATGCAGACAGACAGACAGACACTTTATTAACGCCCCCACCTTATGTACATCACACATATTCAAAATAAAACATACATACAAGTACATAAACCATTCCTATGACAGTATAGTTAAATAATACAAGTATGTACAATTAAATAATAATGCTAACACTATTGTGTATATGAGACGTCTCTACGACGTTGTGAAATATAAAAACAGGTTTTGGCTGTTACAAATGCAAGGTTAGGCTCTGACATTAAAACACATGCACGATTAGAAGTGAAAACAACGCAAATACAATTTGTATGAAAATGAGGATTGCAAATAAAATCTCTTAAAGTCACAGACTCTAGTTTCCACTGGTACACATGGACACTAAGTTTAGTTAATTTACAAACCTGTAACACATTGGTATAAAGTTACAACATGGACATTAAGTTTAGTTAGTTTACAAACCTGTAACACATTGGTATAAAGTTACAACATGGACACTAAGTTTAGTTAGTTTACAAACATATAACACACTTGTATAAAGTTACAACATGGACACTAAGTTTAGTTAATCTACAAACCTGTAACACATTGGTATAAAGTTACAACATGGACACTAAGTTTAGTTAGTTTACAAACCTGTAACACATTGGTATAAAGATACAACATGGACACTGTGTTTAGTTAATCTACAAACCTCTAACGCACTTGTATAAAGTTACAACATCGACACTGAGTTTAGTTAGTTTACAAACCTGTAACACATTGGGATAAAGTTACAACATGGACACTGAGTTTAGTTAGTTTACAAACCTGTAACACACTTGCATAAAGTTACAACATGGACACTCAGTTTAGTTAGTTTACAAACCTGTAACACACTTGTATAAAGTTACAACATGGACACTGAGTTTAGTTAATCTACAAACCTGTCACACACTTGTATAAAGTTACAGCATGGACACTGAGTTTAGTTAGTCTACAAACCTGTAACACACTTGTATAAAGTTACAGCATGGACACTGAGTTTAGTTAGTCTACAAACCTGTAACACACTTGTATAAAGTTACAGCATGGACACTGAGTTTAGTTAGTCTACAAACCTGTAATACACTGGTATAAAGTTACAGCATGGACACTGAGTTTAGTTAGTCTACAAACCTGTAACACACTGGTATAAAGTTACAGCATGGACACTGAGTTTAGTTAGTCTACAAACCTGTAACACACTTGTATAAAGTTACAACATGGACACTAAGTTTGGTTAGTCTACAAACCTGTAACACACTTGTATAAAGAACATGGACACTAAGTTTAGTTAGTCTACAAACCTGTAACACACTTGTATAAAGTTACAACATTGACACTAAGTTTAGTTAGTTTACAAACATGTAACACACCTGTATAAACTTACAACATGGACACTAAGTTGAGTTAGTTTACAAACCTGTAACCCACTTGTATAAAGTTACAACATGGACACTAAGTTTAGTTAATTTACAAATCTGTAACGCACCTGTATAAAGTTACAACATGGACACTAAGTTTAGTTAAATTACAAACCTGTAACGCACTTGTATAAAGTTACAACATGGACACTAAGTTTAGTTAGTTTACAATCCTGTAACACATTGGTATAAAGTTACAACATGGACACTGAGTTTAGTTAATCTACAAACCTGTAACACACTTGTATAAAGTTACACGATGGACACTGAGTTTAGTTAGTTGACAAACCTGTAACACACTTGTATAAAGTTACAACATGGACACTGAGTTTAGTTAATCTACAAACCTCTAACACAATTGTATAAAGTTACAACATGGACACTGAGTTTAGTTAATCTACAAACCTGTAACACATTGGGATAACGTTACAACATGGATTCTAAGTTTAGTTAATCTACAAACCTGTAACACATTGGGATAACGTTACAACATGGACTCTAAGTTTAGTTAATCTACAAACCTGTAACACACTTGTATAAAGTTACAACATGGACACTGAGTTTAGTTAATTTACAAACCTCTAACACATTGGGATAAAATTACAACATGGACACTGAGTTTAGTTAATCTACAAACCTCTAACACACTTGTGTAGAGTTACAACATGGACACTCAGTTTAGTCAGTCTACAAACCTGTAACACACTTGTATAGAGTTACAACATGGACACTCAGTTTAGTCAGTCTACAAACCTGTAACACACTTGTATAGAGTTACAACATGGACACTCAGTTTAGTCAGTCTACAAACCTGTAACACACTTGTATAGAGTTACAACATGGACACTCAGTTTAGTCAGTCTACAAACCTGTAACACACTTGTATAAAGTTACAACATGGACACTCAGTTTAGTTAGTTTACAAACCTGTAACACACTTGTATAAAGTTACAACATTGACACTGAGTTTAGTTAATCTACAAACCTGTAACACACTTGTATAAAGTTACAGCATGGACACTGAGTTTAGTTAGTCTACAAACCTGTAACACACTTGTATAAAGTTACAGCATGGACACTGAGTTTAGTTAATCTACAAACCTGTAACACACTTGTATAAAGTTACAACATGGACACTGAGTTTAGTTAGTCTACAAACCTGTAACACACTGGTATAAAGTTACAGCATGGACACTGAGTTTAGTTAGTCTACAAACCTGTAACACACTTGTATAAAGTTACAACATGGACGCTAAGTTTAGTTAGTCTACAAACCTGTAACACACTTGTATAAAGAACATGGACACTAAGTTTAGTTAGTCTACAAACCTGTAACACACTTGTATAAAGTTACAACATGGACACTAAGTTTAGTTAGTTTACAAACCTGTAACACACTTGTATAAAGTTACAACATGGACACTAAGTTTAGTTAATTTACAAACCTGTAACACATTGGGATAAAGTTACAACATGGACTCTAAGTTTAGTTAATCTACAAACCTGTAACACACTTGTATAAAGTTACAACATGGACACTAAGTTTAGTTAATTTACAAACCTCTAACACATTGGGATAAAGTTACAACATGGACACTCAGTTTAGTCAGTCTACAGACCTGTAACACACTTGTATAAAGTTACAACATGGACAGTCAGTTTAGTTAATCTACAAACCTGTAACAGACTTGTATAAAGTTACAAATGGACACTCAGTTTAGTTAGTCTACAAACCTGTAACACACTTGTATAAAGTTACAACATGGACACTCAGTTTAGTTAGTTTACAAACCTGTAACACACTTGTATAAAGTTACAACATAGACACTGAGTTTAGTTAA
Organism: Gigantopelta aegis; assembly: GCF_016097555.1. Taxonomy (NCBI): domain Eukaryota; kingdom Metazoa; phylum Mollusca; class Gastropoda; order Neomphalida; family Peltospiridae; genus Gigantopelta; species Gigantopelta aegis. The sequence goes on from NC_054704.1 coordinate 2,467,902, forward strand.
TCTACAAACCTCTAACACATTTGTATAAAGTTACAACATGGACACTCAGTTTAGTTAGTCTACAAACCTCTAACACACTTGTATAAAGTTACGGCATGGACACTGAGTTTAGTTAGTCTACAAACCTCTAACACACTTGTATAAAGATACGGCATGGACACTGAGTTTAGTTAGTCTACAAACCTCTAACACACTTGTATAAAGTTACGACATGGACACTGAGTTTAGTTAGTCTACAAACCTGTAACACACTTGTATAAAGTTACAACATGGACACTAAGTTTAGTTA